>NW_004955419.1:10749366-10874693 GCF_000276665.1 Chinchilla lanigera
ATTGGAAGACCAGAAGGTTGACAGAAGTCCTGCTGGTTAAGACCAGGTTTGGAAAGTTTCAGCTGGGAAGAAGAACTGCATTGGCTGTTGGACTCCAGAATATGTGTGTTATAATTTGCAAAAAGTTTATGTGCCTTTTTGCTTGTGTCCAGAAACTGCCTGAGACTCAGTGCAGTGGACTAATTAATGTGGCAGAAGAAATTTCAAGGCAGTCTAATGTTGAGGTGGTGGCATGTCTACTGTTGGGGACTTTTAGCCAGATTTATGTTGAGAATAAGAGCAAAGAGACCAGCAGAATGATTTAAAATATCAGTTTGGCCAGAAAGGAAGCTTAGTAATGCTGTGGACTGCAAAGATAGAGCACGAGGTATCTTGCTTGCTGGAAAGGAACAGGAAAATAGAAAAGACGGCCTGAGGGCATCATAAGAAGCAGCAGGACTCCACCTTTTGCAATCTCAAAATTGCAAAAGTGAAAGACTACTTTGAGAAGGAGGCTGCAGAGCACCATGTTCCCAAATGGTGGCAACGTAGAGAGGTTGTTCCTCAGAACTGGATTTAGAGTGCTCAGCAATCCAGGCACTTAAACCCTACAGCCAAGAGAGAGGGAAGCCAGAGTATTACTCCAGCTGGTGGCAAACCTTGGAATCATCCATATGGTGCTGGTTTAAGGTACATGCAGAGTAAAAGAGTTGTGGAGTTAAGGCTTCCACCCAGATTTCTAAAGTTCTGGCAGTGTGCCCTGAGACAACAGTGTGTGAAGCAGTGAATGTAAAGCCAAAGGTGCAGTGGAGATCCCAGAAGTTTGGAGAAGCCAGGAACGTGGATCATCTGAGGAAAACAGTAAAGAAGGAGGAGAGTGGGCCCAAGAGAGAAGCCATGGGAGCTACAACCACTGGAAATGACATAAGGTAGAGCCACTCAAGCCCTTTGGAGTTCACATGTTGACACAGATTGCTGCACATGGAACTTCAAGACTTAGTTTGCATTGCTGGATTTTGGACTTGCTTTGGTCCCATTCTTTATATCCTCTGTTTGTAACTTTGAGTGGAAATACCTATGTTATGCCATTGAACTGGGAAGTGTTTAGTTTCTTTTCATTTGTATAGGGGCTCACAGTTAAGAGTTTGTCTTAAATCTCAGAGGAGACTTTTTATTTGGACTTTATAGCAATGCTGAAACTGTTAGAACTTTGGCAACTCTCAGAGATGAACTCAATGCCTTTTGCATAAAGGGATGTTCATGAATCCACGAAAGACAAAGAGCAGAATGTTATGGTTTGTGTCAAGATGTCCCTCCAAAGCCACATGAGGTCATACAGTTATTTATCAGAGGTGGCTGAATCTAGAGTGTGTGATGCTGGGATTAAGGATATGTGATCAGCTCACTGAGTGGTTTGGCATCATCCTAATCCCAGTAGACTACATAGAGTATAAAAGGACCAGAAAGACACTGTTAAGGTCCCTTGCTTGCTCGTTGTCTTTTTCCACCATGAACTGTTGCCCCTCTGTCATGTGCCACCCTGCCTTGGAGCCAGCTAACTATGGACTGAAATTTCTACAAATTGTGAGCTAAATGAACTTTTCCCTCTTTAACTTTGAGTGTCAAGTATTTCATCTCAGCAACAAGAGTAAAGTAACTAAGACAACGTGGATGATCAATGTCAGCTTAAAGAGAGCTGCTCATTTTGTAAGTACTCTCCAGGGAATTGGGACATAACTCACATGGAGTATTGAGTCATGGCCTGGGTCTGAGCTGATAAATGTGAAATAGGCAGCTTCAGAGTAGTTCCAGCCTTCTCCTCCATAAACTCACCCCAGTGAGAACCACAGCCAGGGTCTCCTTGTTGACTTCTTAATGGCTTTTTTTCCAGTTAGTGTTGCACAAGCAAGGGAAGATCTTCCTGTCTTTCTCTACCAAGGCCACTGACTAGCCATTCATTTAAGCATCCACATATGTCTTACTTTAAACCATTTCTCTTTCCCAAAGAAGTGAATAGCCATTGGAATTTCTTTTCAAAGTGTCCCTTTTTGACTTGTATCCTTTTATCCACACTCAGATCTAAGCCCTTTCTGTAAATTAATCTAGGCCTTTTCAGTCCCTGCTCCTAGTTGGCTATAAGTATATACTGAGTGAAAGGCCGCAGTGCAGCCCAGTAGATGTCAAGGGACTGGGCCATCTGTGCTGTTTGTTGGTGCTTTCTGATCTTACTTGCATCAAATCCTAAATATACCATTTCCATCTTATCATGAGACTTGATGAGTCTGATAGAGCTAACGCACTGTATTTGCAGGAGCATAGCCTCATTTTGATAAAATCCTGTAGTATAGCAAGAACTGTCTCCTTCCTTCATCCCAAATGCATAGCCCTCTGGTGCAATTGGTGTGACCTATCTCCAAAATCTTCTACTTTATTATTCTCCTGGGTGGCACTTTCTGCAAACTCAATAAAATATCTGTTACAATCAATAATTCATAGTACAGATTCCATTGGATCATGTGATGCAAATGGAAAGTTAGTTGTCATGCAACCTAACTGATACAGAGCTTTTCATACTCTGCAACCCACCCAGAGTTGGAAGCTTACATGTCACTTGGAAAATACGTTCAGACAATATTCTTTAATGTGTTATTAGCCATCTTCAGACCAGAGAGACATCTAGCAGACATTCCATTTCCTTCCTGCAGGTGTGTGGTTTGAAATGATGTAATTTATTCTTTTTTTCAAGAGTTGGTATATCATGCTATAAGCTAGTGATTGCTAAACTCTTCGCTGATGTGGTAAAACCATCATTCTGCATAGGATTTTTCTCATACCTTCTGGAGCACCTATCTACCCAAACCCTTGAGCATACTTTTCATTTTTTGCTGCTCTGTCCAAGGAACATGATTAATCCACAGAGTGAACCAATATGATTGTCTGTACAATGTCAAATATTTCCTCTGACTGTGTTAAGACAGAGGACAGGACAGTTAACATAGCCCTGGGTAAAGACTGTCACTGTATAGGGATGTTCACCCAATGTGAATAAGTTCACTTCTGGTTTGCCTTCCAGACAAGGATGGAAAAATGTATTTTCTAGGTCAGTGGACACATTTACACTATATACTTTGACCATATTAATTACCTCATGCAAGGATACCACATCTAGCACCTGGATTTGGGTCTAAAACTTCTTTGAATTTGTGATAGATCATTGTCCACCATTGAAAATATCATTAAGGTTTGATAAGATATGTGCTCTAGAAGATACAAGGTAAATCTTATGAGAATTGGGAATCACCACATCAGTGAAGATTTTAATGTTCCATAATCTGTGACATGCCATAGCTATCTGGCAATGTAAAGAGATATCTAAATTTTGAATGGACCAGACTGGTGAGTTGATTGTCAGTATGATAGAGACCCCTCCTCTTACATCCTTAAGGATTTTAAGAATATCACTGATCACTCCCATAACTCTCAGGATGAGACATTGGTTTTTATTTCCCCTCTTGACTTGTTGACTTCTGAGTGGCTTTTTTTCCAGTTAGTGTTGCACAAGCAAGAGGAAGATCTTCCTGTCTTTCTCTACCAAGGCCACTGACTGGCCATTCATTTAAGCATCCACATATGTCTTACCTTAAACCTTTTCTCTTTCCCAAAGAAGTGAATAGCCTTTCCCACATGGTGCTTTTATGACAGAGCCCAAGAGAACAATAGGAAGAATATTTTGCCAGATTCTAAGCATATTCATGTCTAAGTACTAGGGAAATAATCATCTGTTTGTAACCTACACCTAGCAGGTATATCCCCTACTGTAAGGGTGCCTTGTGTCTCTGTGCATTACTGCCTTTCAAGTGTTTAGATGATCCCTGTTCCCCTTACCAAATGTGTGCTTGACCTAATAAAAGGCCATCAATCCATCTGAAGAAGGTCTCAAGCAGCCACTACCATATACACTACATGTGGGTTTGCAGCCTTCTTGATGAGTACCCAGGTTCTCATTCCGTCATTGGCTCAGGTCTGAGAACTGGAAATATAGTAGATGTTAGGCAAACACTTGCCATCACAACATGACGCATTTTACAGAAAGTTTTCAGGATGTATGTGTAGGAAGTTGGGGTTTTCAGTCACTCACAAAGAGATGTGATCCCATTTTCCTATGAAGCACAACCTTCTTCCATTTGAAGGCTTTGTATCTCCCCCATATGCAGCAAGAGCCAAAATGATTCACAAATTTTCAGCACTTCACAATTATATAATTTCTGAATACGTATCTTTCCTTTAATATAAAATAAAGTTGTGCAGAGTGAGACAAGTATTTTCTCATGTCCTAGTGATATGATATCTTATGCATTTTCCTCTCACTGGAAAAATTTACCTACAGAAATGCTTCTAAGGTATGACCCCAAGACCCTCCCATGAAATGTATGGTAATGTACAATGTGACAGAAGTGTCCTTAAATTTTGTCAGTCTCCAGCTAATGTCCTATCTCAGAGGAAAGCTTTGAAGGTAGAGATTAGTGTCTCTGCCTCCCATATTACAAAATCCATTTTGAAAATACTTTTTAAAGAGGATTGGAATTGGAGAGTAATTTGTTCAAAATCAGGTATCATAGAAGAAGCTGAGCTCAGATCTAGTCCCAAATCAAGTCCCTTGCCACCCTCATAAATGTAGGCTTTATTATTAACTGTGGAGAGAGAAGCTCTGAAGCCAGAGTATGAAAGAATAGAGCAAGGAGGGTGTTGAGGGAAGCAGGACCTCTGGAGGCCACTCCCAGTCTACTTCCTCTTGGAGCAAATGTTCATGTTTTCTTTAATAGAAACCTTCCTGTTCTGACTACCACAAGCTTTAGCAGTCTCACTCTTTAACCCTAGAACCAATTCCTGGGAAGTCTAGAGTATTTGGGGAAATAACATGCCACATCTGGTAAAGTAAGATTCATTATTTCACTTCATTCATTTCCCCAGAGAGTTCCTTGCTTAACCAAATATGTGAGATCCTGAATGTGTATATTTGCAAAAGATTTCCAAGCCTCCATGTAAATCCTCTCCTCTTTTGGTTGGGCAGCAAGAGCAGATAATTTTCCCTTGAGCTGTTCAGCTTTGAATGTCTGTGCCTTTTTCAGGAGCAGTGTATATTCAAGCATTCAAAAAATTTTTATCAAGTCTTACTCTATGGCAGGCACCAGACTAAGTACAAAGTGTGGTGTTGGAAAGAGGAGGACACGACTTGCTGAAGGCTCTGACCTATTGCAGGAGAGAGGCAAAAATGAAGAATCCACCTCAGAGAACAATATATTTTATAAAGAAATAAATAGGGAAATGGAATAGAAAGCATAGGGGTTACAGAAAGAGGTGTCTCAAATAAGGTGACCAAGGTTGTCTTTTCCAAGGAGGTGACATATGTATAGAGACCTGGATGGACTGAGTGAAGAGTATTGCAGGAATTGAAGGAACAATATTTGACCCTAATGCCAGACCAAGGTTAATGTATTTGATGGCCAGAAAGAAAGCTGTCTTGGTTATTTTTCTCTTGTTACTGAGACAAAAAAAACCTAACACTCAAAGTTAAGAAAGGAAAGGTTTATTTATCTCACAGTTTGTGAAGATTTCAGTCCATACTTGGCTGGCTCCAAGGCAGAGTGGCACATGGAACAGGGCAACTGTTCACAGCAGTGGAAAACAGCAAACAGCAACAAGAGCAAAAAGGGAGGAGTGGTGGAAAGTAGTCTGTCTCTTTAAGTAAGCAAACTGTCCACCCTGGGACAGGTGTAGCACTTACACCCATAATCCCAGCATTGGACTGTGGATCAATCATAAACTCTAAAAGCCCACCCCATGACTGCATGTGGCTTTGGGGGGACACCCAGGCACAAACCATAACAAAAGCCCTGGTGTTGGGACCCCCATGAGTGAGAGGAAGGGCAAGGAGAGATAAGGCTGGAAAAACTGCCTGGGGCTGCACCATTAGGATCCAGTTGTTCGGCTTTGGAGCATTGTCCTAAGATTGATGAGCAGCCATGGGAGACTCATGAATAGGCGATGGTGTTGGTTTGATTTACATTTATAATATGACCTCTCGAGCTAATATGTGCAGAACAGACACTGGGAATGTAAACCTAGAAGCATGGAGAATGGCAGAAAGCTCATGTCATAATCTAATAGAGACAAGGTGAAAGCTTAATCGAAGGTGGCAGCTGCAGAGGTGATGAGAATTGATTAAACTTGAAGATATGTTTTATGTAGCAGCAGAGGGACTTGCGTGTGCATTGGCCATGCACTAGAAGAGAAAGAACTCTATTCTGACTACCTTATTTCCCTCTGAGTTAAAGACATAACCGGACAGCACACGCTGTAGGATTGGGGACACTGGAAGCAAAGTCCTTTGAGGAGAGAAAACCAGGAATGCAGACTTGGCCAATGATGCCTCTCATTTGAACTGAACAGTAGCTTGCAATGTATGTGCTGAATACAAAGCCATTTTTTACAAGGAGAGAAAACAGGAGGGTTAAATGGCATACCTGAAGTCATATGGCAGTATTGATAGAAGCAAGGTGAGAACCTAGGAATCCTAAACCTTAATTAATGATTCTTTCTCTACTACTGATTTTGTGAATCGCTTTACACCACAATGAAGTTAGCTAGCACTTCTGCCCTTGTGGGGCGTGTGGAAAGCTCACAAATTGTGTTTTGTACATAACAGTGATTTTCAAAAGGGGTTACACCTTGGATTCTTTGCTATTGTCCTGGATGCTGGGACATTCAGAGGTGTGGGAAGTTCAACCTGAGTTTGACTGATACACTTGGAGAGATAGGGCAATATCTGAAAAAGATGCCTTTTTCTACTGGTGCAGAAATGTAGAAGTGCTGGCACGAGAGGAGGGAGTGGTAGCTCAGGGAAAGAAAAGGAACTCTTGTAACACATATAGAGTAGTTCTGTTGGGGATTAACAAGCTAACAACTCAGCAAACAGGATTAGAATGAAGAAAAACTCCTCAAAACATATTCGTCTTCTTGGGAGGTCCTGGTGAGAGCTACAAATTTGGCATTTGTATAGAAGCCTTCATATATCTGCCACAGAAATAACAGACCTTTCCCAGAAAGAGGGAAACTGAGGTTTTCCACGCTCCTTTTTCTCCTTGTCCTGCCTGAAGTCTTGATTACTTTGAAAATCTCACTGTTAGCATCCGTTACTGTTCTCAAGCATTAAGTTCTTATGCTGCCTGCCTGCAGAGGTCCAGAGCACTGGGTGTAGAGACTTCATAGCTGATTATGGATGCACCCCTTTCATGCCGTCTGATGGACACATCAGTAATATGACCTCCTGCTTGCATTTTGATTCTGTCAAAATGGACCTAACTTTCCTGATGCTAGGAACTGCTGAACCCACTCCAACTACACACACACACACACACACACACACACACACACGCACACGCACACGCACACATACACACACGTTTTGAGATAGTCCTAGTTATCTGACGATTTAAGAATAATGCTCCCACTCACAGGAAAACACTTAGGTCCTGGAAGGGAGGAAAATTGCAGTTCAACTTGACTTGACTTGAACACTAGGTCTTACCAGGATTTTGGAACCAAGCTCCCACTGTGCCCTGTAGTATCAGAATTTTCCTATACTTGCATCATGCAGAATATGAAATTACTGATGGGATATTGTACCTTAGCCTTGTCTCCTGCCTCAGTCATTCAAAGATTATTCTTAGTGGTTAGCTCATTTTTCCTGAATACTTGTTCCTTTATTGGTTTACTTGTTTACCTTATTCTTGTGCAGAAAGACAGAGAGGCAGGAGCCAGACCAAGTGGTACCTCTGTTGAACCTCAAAAGTATGTGCTTTAATGAAGATTTCCAGAGGTCACAAGGAATCCCAACCATCAACACAGAATTTCTTTCACTTTATCATTTCGACCTATTCCAGAGCTAAGCCAGTTGTTTTTTGTGTTTTGTGTGAAGATCTTTGCTCCACTGTCATCTTTGCTTGCTTCCCCTCCCCTACTGCACACAACTAATCTGAGAGACTGGCTAGTGTCTCTGACGCCCCCTGGAGGTAAGAACAAGCCCCAGCCATATGTTCCCAAAGCTCCTGTATTTATTTACCTGTGCTATCTTTACCACAATTCATTCTATCATTTGATTTTTTGTGTGTGTCCTTCCTTCACCCAAATATGAGTTACTTCATGGGAAGGACTGTGACTTATTGAAAACTATAACCATAGCCTAGCATTCAGGTTTAACATACTGTAATCAACATGTGTACTGAGTAAACAACAAAAAAATCTGAGTGAAATAAAACTCCAAATATTTCCTCAGTTTGCAATATACTTTGAACAAATTATCTCATTTAAGTAGCTGTTATTCTCACTCTGGAGGTGTGAGGCTTCGAGTTTAAGAGGTCAGACAGCTTACCCAAAACCACTGTTAATAAATTGCTCCAAATGTTTGTAGTTAAAAACAATCACCTTTATTTGCCCACAGCTTGTGATTTGGGAATTTGGGGATCAGTTGACTGGAGAGTTTGTACTTGAAGTTTGTTACATGATTGGAGTCAAATGCTACCTGGGGCTATAGTTGTTGTAAGATTCCCCTGGGCAGGACACTCAAAATGGCCCCCTCACATGGCTCCCAGGTCATGTTGATTTTGGCTGTCACTCCATGGGGGCTGTAGCCTCATTTGCCTCCATGTGACCTCTACAGCACGATCATCTCTGGGCAGTCAGACTTCTTGGATGGTGGTTGCACTTTGCTCAGTGCAGTTCTCCTAGGAAGGAGACAGCTGTATGGCCTTTTCTGACCTTGCCTGAGAAAAATACCGAGCTCTAGTTCTGTCATTCTCTTTTGGTCAAAACATTAACAAGCCCACCCAGATTCAAGGATGGAAGGCCTCCTCATCTCAGTAGGAGGAGTGTTAAAGAATTTAGGGACTGTGTTTAAAACCATTACCAAAACACAAATCAAATAACCCAACACTCAAACTCAGATATTCTCATTCCAAATCCAATACATTTTTGCTACTCCATGCTGGATATATATGATGAATTTTAAATACACAAAACAATTTTCAGCTAATGCAGTGTATCAGCAAGGGCTCAGTTCTCTAGATAGCCAGAAGAAAAATGATTCTGCTAAAAACACAACTTCTGATAAATTATTGAATTGTCTCTGGTCTATTTTCATGCCTGAAATGCAGAGAAGTGAGGACACTCATCCCTCTGGGATTACCTCTGAGCCCTTAACTATGACCACCAAGAAGAGTGTCACTTATAACAAATTGTCTTAAGAGTATGTGTATTTAACCAGTAACAAAATACTGGCTTTATTCTGATCAGTTCAATAGATTTAGTTTTAGTGATTCATGTTCATTAAAGAATTGTAAGGGTCGAGAATCTCGCCGCGTGAAGGAAGACTCCAAGAGACGCTCTCTCATGCAATAAGCAAGGGGAGTTTATTTACCAGGCATGCATGGGGCTCACTGAACGCGCAGGAACAGAGAGCCCGGAGCCGGAGTTCAGCCGGACTTTTAAACCAAAAAACCACAAAAGGCGGGTATTTTGCAAGCGAACTTACAGAAGCAGATAGCATTGGTTAGTTCAAACTGACCTTTACAATCGTTGGTGGGGAATTGGCGGGGAGATACAAGAATGAGGAAGTTTAGATTAAGGGCAGGGGAGTTACTCTGAGTGGCTTTTCTGAGAACAGGATGGGAGTTTATTTCCTGAAACTCTTAGCACCTCTTGGGCAGTCTCACACTGCTTATCTATAGCTGGAGGACAGCTGGCTCCCATAAAATTTTTCCTTTACAGAATGCTTGCAAAATCCTCCAAAGTGCAAAGAGAAAAACAAGTCCCCTATAATCCCATCATCCAAATATCATCATCATTTACATGTTGTCTAATTTTTTCTAATATTTTATATATAATTTAAAAGGCAAGTGTATAAGGTCTAATTCATCAGCAATAGACTACATCAATTTAGAAGTTGAAAGTCAGTGAGTTTGGAAAGATGTACACAGAGGGAACACTTCCTATCACTCCCAAAAGAACCCTTGTGACCTTTTGAAGTGCATTTTTCTTTCCACCCCCAATATTGCACAATCACAGATTGGCTTTTTGTCACTAAGATTGGATTTGTCTTTTGTACTGTTTCATATACATGAAATCATATAATGAGTTCTCCTTTGAGTCTGGTATCTTTCCTTCATCATAATGATTTTGAGAATCATCCATATTGTACAAATCAGTAGTTACTTTTAAAGTTAAATTGTATTTCATGAAATGGAAATGCTCTATTTCATCTGTGTACCTGCTGATGGAAGTATCAGTTGATTCCATTTTGGTCACTACTGTACATAAAACTGTCTTGAACATGTGTGTACATCTTTGTATGGACATGTGTTTTATTTTCTCTTCAGTATATACAAATGGTGTGTTTGGGTTATATAATTATAAACTTTTTGAGAAAATGTTTTTGTTTTCAAAAAGTGTATGATGAGCATTCTCATCAGCAATATATGAAAGCTTTACTTGCTCCAAAACCTTGTCAAAATTGGAAAAGTCAATTTTTTTTTTTTTAATTTAGCAATTGGAATTGTTGGATAGTAGTAGTATCTCACTGTGCTTTAATTTGTTTTTTCTTAATGACTGAATAGGTTGAGGAACTTTTTCTGTGCTTACTAGCATTCATATTTTTTGAGGTATTTCCTCAAGACTTTCGCCAGTGTTGTAATTGGGTTGTTTGTCTCCTGATGGAATTATATGGAGTATTTGTGTATTCGGGATACAAGTATTATAAATTTCTTTGATTCTGTGGCTTGCTTAATTTTAGTTTTTTCTACTGAAGAGAAAAATTTTTAATTAAAAAAAATACAGCTTCTATCTATTTTTTCTTTTATGGTTCATGCATTTGATTTCATATCTAAGACTTTTGCTTATTCCAAAGTCAGAAAGGTTTTTCTCTTTTGATTTTTTTAGAAGTCTTCTATGCTTAGGTCTTACATTTAGTCTGTGATCTATTTTAAGTTAATGCATATGAGCCCTATGAACTAAGGGTCTACATTCATTCATTTCAACATATGACTCTCTAGTTTTTCCAGCGCTGTACAGTGAAAAGTCTTTCCTTTGGCAATTTTATAAAGAAAAAAACCAGTTGTTTATATTTCTGAACTTTCAGTCCTATTTCTTTGATATATATTCTTGTCCTTTGGCCAATGGGATACTACCTTGGTTATTACAGCTTTATCATAAATCTTGAAAACATGTAGTATGAGTTCTGCAAGTTTGTTCTAATTTAAAATTGGTTTGCTAGTGTAGGTTATTGGCACTTCTATATTAACTGTAGAAACATTTCTTGAATTTCTACTAAACATACCTGCTAGACCTGTAAGTAGGATTGCATTCAACCTATAGATAAATTTGGGGGAATGAGATCTTTCAAATATTGTCTTGTAATCTATAAATATGGTATGTGTCTCAACCTATTGAGATTTTCTTTAATTTCTTTTGGCAAGTGTTCTGTTATTTTCCTTAAAGGATCTGTTAAATCTGTTAAGTATTTTCGAATGGTTTTGTACTATTATAAGTGGAATTGTTTATGAAATTTCTTTTTCAAATTTTTTGTTGCCAGTGTGTTTAAATGCAATTTATATTTTGTATTACGGGGAGCAGCTGAGCTGGAGAACAGCCATACATTCGACGCTAGAGCAAGGCCAGCCCTGAGAACACAGAGCACCAGAAGCAAGCCATGTAAACAAGTTGTTGGGACTACAGCAAATCCCGTCCATCAGGTGCCTGATCTTGGTGATCCTCCCTGTTAACTGCAGCACAGATAACTCTGAGAATATTTCACTTTCAGTGTTCTCAGCAAAACACTGAAAATTTGCACTTTTGACTCTGTCATGTGCTTCCCCCCTTTTTACTGTATAAAAATAATGACACAAACCACGCTGAGCTGTCACTGCCTCTCCATCAGACAGGGCAGGTATCATCCGGTCCCAGTGTTCCTTTCAGTATGTGTCTAGATTTTTCTTAGTCTCCTATCGGCCCCTCTCCTGCTAGTTGTGTGGGTCGTGGCATTGTATATTTATAATTATTTTTCAACCATGCTAAAATCACTTATGTAGCTATTGTTTTGCAAACTCCCTGTAATTTTTTGTAAATAATCATGTCATAACAGGCAAATATAATTTTATCTCTTTTTCTCAAATCATAATATTGTTTTGCTGTATAGAAATGGATAAAGCAGAAACGTCTCCATAGGTCTGATGTACAGCAGCTTGAGTATGATGTTCATAGGCTTTATTTTCTCTTTCCATGTTATTCTTTTTTGGTTTTGTTAGTTTATATCTTCCACTAAATTTGGTAAATTTCAGCCAGTATTCCTTTTTCCTCCCTCTGTCCCCCATCTCTTTTTCTGAAATTCAAGTTAACTGTATTTAGATTTTTTGGTATGCTGTCATGGGTGGCTTAGTCATTGTTTAATTCTCTTGATGATTCTTCTTAGAATGAGAAATTTCTGTTAATCTCTTTTCAAGATCATTGATTATTTTCTCCATTCCCTTAAATCCATGGAGTGATTTCACATTTCTTTATTTTTTCTTTTTTTTTTTCATACTTCAATTCTAAAAATCTTCTCTTGGGTGTGTGTGTGGGGTGTTCCCTGTGATAATTTTTGCTTTGTATTCATTCCTATTATCATTCACTACACTAATCACAGCTGTCATGATAGCTTGTTTGGTAATTCCTAACATCAGCATCACTGTAGGGTTGACCTTTACTGACTTTCTTTTCCTTTAGAAATGGATAGAACTTTCCTGGTTTACATATGTTGAGTAATTTTAGACTGAATATTGAATTTATTAAATGAAGATTCCTGGATTTCATTATATTTTTGCAAAGAATATTTATGTTTTGTTTTTGAAGATAATTAACTTGGTTAGGTTCCAAATGTCTTTCCTGTGGTATGCACCACTTCACATTTTTTATGCTTTTAGCTAAACTCATTGAAGCTTGCTTTCCTGCTCAGAATTAATCAGAGCTTATATCCAGAATGTACATCCCTCTTCTCTGGATCTTTCTTTGTCTTGATGCCTCTCTCTCTCTTTCTGGTGGCTTTAGCTAATTTGAGTTCCATTCCCTGGATGCCTAGGAAGACAGCAAATATTCTTTTGGTTTTTCATTTGCCCTGAACCATTTCTAAGTGTGGCTCACCCTTAAAGAAGTAACTGTGAAAATGGAAAATTCATCCTATGGAGACTGCTACCTTCAGGTTTCAATTTATTTACAACATATGCCCACCTTCATTTTATATCCAGAACTACAAGGTTGTAAATTTTTGTATTCTGTCCAGAATTTATTTTTATTTGCAGTTGAGTAGAACAGTGAGGATCTTTTCTCTCTGCAACATATATAGAACCACATCTATATCAATCATTTACTAACATACAACTTATGCTTTTATACCCCTCTTTAAAATTAGTATAAATAGTTTTACAATATTTTATCATCATCAAGGCCTGTGTAATATTCTATCATTCACCATTCCCCTCCAGTTGGACATGGAGACTATTTTCCATTTTCATATCTATCTATCTATCTATCTATCTATATATATATATAAAGTTTAATGCTTTATAAAGCTTTTCTGTATTTAGGATGGTTTCCTTAGGGTGAATTCCCAGAAGTAGATCAAAAGAGATGGACATTTTTAAAGACTTTTTTATATTGCCAAATTGCTTCCCAAAAGGGCTGTTCAAATTTGCACTGCTAGCAGCAATTTAAGAAAATGATCATTTCATAAAATCCTTGCCAGCACTGAATATTAGTAAAACAAGAAATAACATTTCTATTTCCAAAGATGAAAAATCATCACCAAAAATTTATGAACACATACACATAATGTTCTAATGGCTGCAGAAAGTTTTTTTCTGGTTCTGTGGTCAGAGGCTCTAAAATGAAATAGATACATTGCCAAGAGGAAGATTCTGAAAATATGAAATGCTGAAAAACAATCACAGATAGCTATAAGGAAGAAGCATTGAAAAGCACAGAGGGAGAATATATATTCGTATGAAAAACTAAAAGATAAGGGGGCTGCACAAATTTATGGGACTACTTCCAGAAAGACTAAGGGTTCAAATATTTCGATGCACAGGGGGCAAAGTCGAAAGAAAACCAACAAAAATCAAACAAGCCTTTAAAACTGTTCTTGGAACAATAAGAACAAGGAAATTATTGTCACATTGCATGAAACAACAGAAGCCTTATAACCAGATGAAAGTATAAAACCAAATTCATTCTAAATCTGTCGGATCTGTCATTCATATCAAGAAAGTAATCGGAAAACTAAGAAAGGGAGAATAAAGACATTTCACAAGGCATGGACTTCTAACATACATACAGAGGCAGTTGTAAGCATTTACTTTGATGTGTATGCTGCAAGGTCAGTCTCCAGATGCAAGCAAATTACTTTTCCAGATGCTAAAAGGATTTGAGAATATGTTTTCAAGACCACAGAGTTGGTTATAATCTTGTAGGCAACAAAGCAAGCAGAGGAGCTTCTACAATTCTGTGGGATAAATCTTATTCTGCTTATGAATAGGTGGCAAAGCCTAACAGTTTAGCACAAATTTATAGGACCACTCCCAGAAAGGCTGAAAGTTCAAATATTTCGTTGCACAGTGGGCAAACTTGAAAGAACACCAACAAAAATAAAATGAGTTTTTAAAGCTGTTGTTGGAACCATGAGAACAAGAAAATTAGTTTTAGTTTTTCATGTGAATGCATGTTTTTGAAACTTGATTTGATTCTCAAGAACAGTGAGGTCAGCTGGTCAAATATACATGCTCAGTACGTTCAAAGGGAAGTTGGGTGCTCTAGAAGTGCCCATGGATTCGCTGAGGATAAAGAAGCAAGGTAAAATGCATGTACGCTTTGTTTTGGTGTTTTTCCCACGCAGATCTGGGAGAAATCACAAACACAGGATGTCTGAATGTCAACACAATACTCAATACAGCTTTTCATAAGTGTGTTATTTTTGTGTTTTTCCGAATATTCTGTCTTCCCAATTAAGTGTAAACTCTGATGACAGAGTATATTCCTTCTGATTCTACAATGCATACCAACTTGGTTATTTATAGACTTTTAACAGGTAATTATTGAATGAATAATCTTTTAATCCAAATGGAAAAGTATGTGTTGCTTTTAATGTAGTTAGATGTTTCATTTTGATATAATCACACGTTCATGAATAGTTTCCATCAAGGACTTGACACCAGCTTGGATAGAGTTCCCCAGTCATCAGCTCTCAAGTTCTAATCTTCATGTAGTTTTCTCCAACACTGGTGTCAATCTCTTATGTAAGTGCCCTGACATAGGATTCTGGGTTTGGAAGGATCGTGTTAGACTTCTCAGCCCATACTTTCTCTTTACTAACTCTGTTCTCACCCAAGACAACTACATCTTCAAATATTAATTTCCTGATTCTTCAAATGGAAAAATCACAGTAGTTTAATTGTATTCTTATATGCACTAAATGATTTTAAGGTATAAAAAACTTCTAGTCCCACTGCTTGACATTTAGCAAGCCCCTAGTAACTATTAGTTCCTCTTCTTACCTCTTGCTTTTTTCATGTTTACCCAGCTCATATAGGGCATGTAGTCAGGGAATAGTTAAAACACGAGATCAGAGGATTAGGGTCAAAAAATATCTTCAGAGGCTAGAAGAAAGGCCTGAAATATACAGATACAATTTGGTAGTACAAAATGTTCTTTACTTTGGTTTAGAAAAATCAATTCTACAAATACACGGTGGGTAAGACCAGCTTGATTTGCAGCACATTTGAACAAAGAATCGAAGGCATATTGGATACAAGGCAGCTGGCAGTAAAGCTGAAGCAGTCGTAGGAAGCATGATGATAAGTAATGTGTTCAAAAGGGAGAGCTGATGGCCTATTTCTGCTCAGTGCAGCTCAGATCACACCTAAACTGTCTCGCCTGACTCTGGGCATAAAACTCAATAACAACTTTAGCTAATTGGAATATGGTAAAAAGAATACGAAAAGATGAATTTGAAATGTGGGATGTGTATTATAACCACTACGATGTAAAAAAAAAAAATGATGAAATATCTAGTGCTGTAGAGAGTGTGGTGAAATTTGCATTCCGATTATGATGAAACGATATATACTTTCTGAAGGACATCATGACAATAGACATAAAAATCTTAGGTATATCAATACTCTGACCTCACAGTTCCTTCTTACTTTTCAGGAAGTTCTACACAGAGATGCACAGAAATGCATGTCAAGGTTTCTCTAGACCTAGGGATGTAGCTCAGTGGTAAAACACTGCTTGCACAGATGAGATCCTAGGTTCAATCCGCAGCATGGCAAAGACAAATCTAAAAGGATGTGTGATATAATATGATATGAAAAATGAAAACAGTATAAAATTTAACAACACAATTAAATAATGTTAATGATATAGAGGAATATTTGGCAAGAATTAGTTATATTGTAAGTGAATACTTGATATAATGTTTATAACCTATTCTATATAGCTTTATTCTAATTCTACAAGTAATCTATGCTCATTTTCTAAAAGAAGGAGGTTAAAAGTAAATTTAAAAAAAGGAAATCTGAGGATTCAAAGAAAATCACTATTAATGTTTTGTTGAATACAGGTATAGGTATTTGTATAGATGAAGGTATAGATTTATATATACATACATGTACATACATGGTTCTAGGCATGCAACTGGATTCCAGTATATATTTCTGAAATAAGTAAATATTGGCATAGTTTTTTAAAAATAAAACATTTGCACATATGAGTGCCTGGTTCAAACCTCTGGAGAAGTCAGTTGGAAATAATCGCATATGACTTGATTATTACTTTCTGCTTTGTGTTTTCCTTTTCAAAACTTTCTAGTCCAAAATCACAATTTTTTGAAGCATATGGTAAAAGCAGTGACTGAAGGAGTCAGTGGGACAATTTATCTTGGATGGAAGGATTCTGTTTTGTTGGTACTGGAAATCAAACTCAGGACCTTGTATTTGCCAGGCAGGTGCTATGCCACTGAACTATACCTGTAGCCCTTGGATGAAAATATTCTGAATGAACATATAAGCAGTCTTTAGACAAATGAAGAACCATCATAGGGGAAAAGAGAACAGCTTGAATCATTATTCCAAAATGCCAGACACAATCCAGAGGCTGGACACTGCAGAAAACTCAATTTCTGGCCAGCCTCAGAGACTCAAATCTGCCCTCTGATCCTACTGTGTCTCCGAGATCTCACTTTATACTCTAGCCCTACTTTGTCACTTATGAACGATGTGACTTTGAGCATGCCATTTGTATTGTCTCTGACCCTTGATTTCCTTACCTTTCAAATGGGACAGTACTTAGCAATTGTGTGGGTCAAACATGTTGTTATCTCTGGGAAGGAAATGATATGCAAGTGGTATGCAAAATTTACCGGGTGTTAATATCTTTTTAAGATGTTATTTTAGTAACACAACAGAGGTAGGACTTGGGTCTGGATACATGGTTCATCTATTCATTGTCCAGAGCTGCCATATGGTGACAGCTGAAAGGAATTTGGGATAATTTTTATAGGACCAGATAAGGGTAGAGTACTGATTATGCACTGTGTAGTACACCATCACACCGTTAGTGCCTTAAAACTACAATCTTATTATGCTCATAGATTTCAGGGTCAGCAATTCATAGATGATTAAGGAGGGAGAGATTGCTCTAGCTTCTCAATGACATGGCCTCAGCTGGGAAAACTCAAACATCTGCGGGCGTCTCAGATGGTAGTAGGTTGAAATCAATTGAAGGCTCTTTCTTCCACATTTTTGCCACCTGGGAATGGCTGGGATGTCTTGATGCCTGGGCCCCCCTGGGGCTGTTGACTGGGCCACTCATGTATGGTCTGTCCACACGGATGAGAGGCTTAGAGTGCACTGGCAGGGTTTCCAAAGAGGGGGCGTCCGGAGAGCCAGGCATGAGCTATATTGCCTTTTAGGACCTATCACTGTGCATTACAGGCTCATTTTTAAGGCCAGCCCAGATTCAAGTGTGGAGATGAGGCTCCACCTTTGACGTGGAAGTAATGCAAAACAGAATGTGGAGTGGCAGGTTTTGTTGTGGTCTCCTCTGGAAAATGCAGCCCAACACAAGGAACAGTGGATGTTCCAGAAGACAAAATTTTACTTTAATGACATAGTGAATTAAGCTTACTTCTAGAGTTTCTCTGCCATAAGAAGTACTTTGAGTTAAAATTTGGGCATAAATTGGACTCGCCATTCTCAGGGGATGGGATGATCTCTCCCTGGGATAGCCATGCTACACTAAAGGTCAAGTAAGAAATGGATTTAAACTGCAGTAATAAAGAGAATTTATTTTTTTAAATGAACATAACTTTTTATTGTCTACTTTATTAGAAAACATTAGAATTCACTGGAGGAAATTATAAATGCAGATGAATAACAACAAGTAAAAATGTTTAAATACCCCAAGCTTATCACCCAGAAGATAAATTCAGTATATTATCTTTAAAATCTTTGTGTGTGTGTGTGCATGCTTACATATTTTATGTATGTATGTTTAAAACAGAATATGGTTGTTTTGCATTTATACTTTGCAATATGCTTTGTTATACTTAGCTCAAAACCTTTCATCATGAACATCTCAGAATGACTTTGTTTACTTTCTTCTTTCTTAATTAAAGCATATATCTATTTCATTATGCACACAGTAGGGTTTACACCATGCATCGGTGTGTTTGTATATATTTCCACAAGTGCCATCTTCTTTGTATTCTTCTTCAAATACTTTTTCACTCCATGATGTGCCATGGAGATGTTTTTATGTCAATAAATATAGATTTATGTCACTATGTTTGTCTCATGAAAGTCTGTTTTAGCAGTATGCCATCCTTTTTTGATATTTTCTATAAAGGGTCACCTTCTTTATTTACATTTTTTCCTGAAATTATAATAATCATGGTCAATTATGTTGTATCATAAAGATTTTTTCAATCTAAAGATCAATTTTCAAAAATTCAATAGGAATCCTAGGAATCCAGCAGATTCTTCTACTCCAAGGGCTCTGATAAACCAGCTATTGACTCCAGATCTTTCCACTTCACCTTTTCAATGGTAAAGGTGTCCACCATTCTACTCTGTACCTACAGTTAAAGGAATAGGAATATGTGTCATCATCTCTATGTAAACTGCCTGGCACTTTGTCTGGCCTATAGTCGGTACCCCATGACAGGTAGCAACTGTGATCAAAATATCTCCAAGAAATGAATATGTGTCAACATCTGTGGTTTAGCCCTAGAGTCAAGAACAATTGTGAATTGTGTGGCTTAAGCTATCTGAGAATTCCTTGCTACTTGTGTCCTCTTCCCGTGAGTGGTACCATTTGTATTCGTTGGATGATTGGGGTTCAGATGGGATTTTACATTCCTGAGCCGCATATTTCTCTATCCGGCACAGTTGTGGGCAATCTAAAAATGCAGTATCACTGTCACCAGCTTGAGGAAGACATGAAGCCTGAATAATTTAACATGTCACCACCATCCATCATGATACTGAGAGCAGGAGATGGGAGTGTAGTGGGCTGGGCTTACCCGAGGCTGGCAGAGCAGCTCTGTGCATGGGGCACTGCACGCAGAGAAGGCAGGTTTCCAAAGAAGAGGTATGATGTAGTTCTCATCAGCCCAGGAATGACCAGGCATCCACTTACTTTGGCCTTCCCCAAAGTATGACTTCCAGCTTGGAAGTCTGGATACTCTGATTTGTCCCTGATCAATCCTGGGATCAGAGTGCTAATATACCACCAGATAACTGTGCATTATAATGAAGCCTCTAAATACCTCTGAATATCTCTCTGTTCATCAGTAAAATACTCAGAGTATCTTAATGATTCCCCATCAAAGAGTAAAACCATTAAATTCAAGGGTGTTTGTCAGTTCATTCCTGGCTTTGTCTTCCGTGCCTAAGGCAGCGTTTGGTAGAATGCACGTTTGATAAATGGTGATGGATAGATGGGTGAATAAATGATACACTGTGATTGTTTGAGGTAACCTCTGGGTCTAGGATGACTGACTGGTCACCTTTTACATCCCACACACTAGAAGAAGGCCCATGATGTCTGAGCTCTTGGCCTCTTTCAAAGTGACTGAGTAATACTCCCACCAGTGTCTCAGCTGTCTCTCACTCTTCATCCCTCGCTGCTCTCATATTCCCCATTCTGTAGTCAGCCTGATGATGTCATGAAGAGAAAAGAGGGTTTCTTTTTACATTTTTGAGCTAAAATTCATGTAACCTAACATTAACCTTTAATCATTTTAAAATGTATAACTCAATGACATTCAGCAAATTTGCAAGGTTGTGCAATCATCAGCTGTATGTATTTCAGATACATTTCTGTCACTCCAAAAGGACACTGTTCGTGAGTAGTCACTTTGTATTCCTTTCCTTCTCCTTCCTAGGCTTGGAAACCACAACACTACTACTTTTTTTTGGATTTATCTCTTCTGGATATTTCATATAAATGGAGTCATATCATATATAGCCTTTTCTGTTTAGCTTCTTTCACTTAGAGAAATGTAGGTGCGGTTCATGCATGCTGGTACCACGTATCGACATTTCTTTTATCACTGAGTACTATTTCATGTGATTATACCACATTTTGTTTTTCCACTCATTAGTTGATGGGCATTTGTTGTTACTACGTTTTAGCTTTGTTAACAGTGCTAGTATGGATATACATGTACAAATATTTGAATATATTTTCTGCAGTTCCTTGGGGGCATATGCCCAGGAGTAGAATTTTTGGGTCATGTAGTAATTCTGTGCTTAACCTCTTAAGAAACTGCTAAACTCTTTCCAGAGTATTTGCCTCATGTTTCTTTCCTACCAGCAATGTATGATGTTTCCAATTTCTTCACATACACACCATCTGTTATTTTACATTACTGTCCTTACGACCAACCTAGTAATTATGACTTGGTATCTATGGAATTGATTTGTATTTCCCTAATGATTAATGACCATGAACATCTTTTTATGAGGACAAGTGTTTAGCTGGACAAAAGCAAAATTTGAATTTTAGTTCTTTTATTTGTTATTTCTGTTGTCTTGGGACAACAGAACTGATATTTGGAATGTTAACTTGTCTTTCCACAAAATAAGATTGACTCTAACTCCTGAGACCTCTTGTGAAGTGTGGACAGGACACTGCACATTAAGTGGCCAGAGCTTAGCATGGTGTAGTATATCCTTGGGCTGCCTTCTTGATGACTCCATTCCAGACCATTCAGGATAAAACAACCAAGGATGGACAGAACAAGGGAAAAGAAGCCATTGGTTCCAGCAGACACATTGCCTCTCTTACCAGTCTCTGACCATTTTCACTTTCTTTCAGCCCCTAAATGGAAATACCCAAGCAGCCCCGGGTAGTTAATGGCTGCACTTTAGTGCACTAAATCATCAATTTTATATTAAAATGCTAACAGAGTGGACCCTTCACCAGTTATCTGAATCACCTCCAAGTGAGTCTGTAATTGACCTGTGACCCTTCAGATTATATGGACACTTAGAGTCTACATGCCTTGGGTGTCTGCCACCTCCCCAGAATGTCACAGTGAGGAACGGACCACACATACTTAGCAACAATTCCTTTCCTCCTGCTAAACTCAAACAAACATTGAGTAAGTGAGGATGGTGTCTCCACTCTCTTCTTTGATTTTTGTTGTAAATGTTTGCATATAGCATATTGTCTTCCTCATCGTGACCATGGGTTTAATTACTTCCTCATCACTGGGACAAAATACCTGACACTCACAAGTCAAAGGAGGAAAGGTTTATTTTAGCTTACACTTTATAGAGGTTCCAGTCCACATGCACTGGCTGACACGGCGGATGGGCAGGGTGGAGGAGAAATAGTTCATGATGTGGCAGGCAGGAAGCAGTGAGCCTTCCTTTTCCCTTTTATTCTATCCAGGCTACAAGCCTACTGGGTGGTGCCACCCACACTCAGGTTGTATCTTCCCTCTTCAGTTAATCCATCACTCACACCCAGAAGTATGCTAAACCAATCTGCGTACTAATCCAGTAACACACACCCATGATCCAGGCACTCCCAAAAGCCCCACCAATGAATGCATGAGAGTTGGGAGGGACATCCAGATATAAATCATAACACCATGTGAGGTGAAAATTATTGTCCCTGCTTTAAACATCACTTCAGAAAGATTGAGTGCCCTCCCCAAACCACAGAGCTAATCAGTGATTAGAACTTATGTCTGATTTCAGTAGCCTGATGTCTTTCTAATTAAGAGTATTACCTCTCATGGTTCAGGAATTAAACCAATACACAAATGAACTAGATTCAGAGAGCTTTAAGAACAGAGACTCTGGGTGTTATTGTTTTATGGAATCTCAGTTGCACCATTTTTCATCCCAGATCAAGCTCATAACACAAGTCTGCTCAGGAATACTTGCATGTACAGTGATGTGTTCTTCAAGTGCAGTGGGCAGATTCAGTGTGGACTGAATGAGTCTACATGCTGAGTTTTGAAGACTCATTATTAAAAAATATAAAACATTTCAGTAGCAATAATTTCTTCTTAGTGACATGTTAGCATGATAATATTTTTATGTATTGGTTGAAATACAATATATTCTGAAAAATTAATTTAGCCCCACTTAGTTTCAACTTTTTGATGTGGCTACTGGACATTTAAAATTGTCCATGTGGCTTGCCTTCTGTTTTTATTGGACAGGCTTCTCTAGACAGGCCCACCTTAGCTTCAGTTCCCACTCTGAAAATAATCCCCTAATACATATAGTAGTGAGATGTAGGTCAGAGGAGGTGTGGTGACAGAGGGCTGCCCTTCTAAAGGACAGGCATCATAGTAGTTATGCCAGCAGGACTTCTGTGTATTTGGATACATGGAAGGATGGGGTCACCAGGCTCTTGCTAAGCCTCATTAGAGTTCCTACAAGAAGCACCATTGCAAGAAGAGCAGGGAGAAGTAGAAAATGTGTTTTTGTGATGGAATCTAGTAAGAGACCAGGTAATCCTTAGAAGTCAGTTCATCAAGCCTTTCAGTGCAAGGTGAACACACACCCTCAACAGGCATTCCCTCTCCCTTACCCTCTCACTCTCCCCTCCCTCTCCCTCCTCCCTCAGTCTACCTCTCCCTCTCCCCTTCTGCCTTCCCTTCCCTCTTCCCCTCCCCCTTTCCCTCCCTCTCCCTCTTCCCCTCCCTCCCCCCAACCCCCCAGTTTATATTAGTTATGAGGCAATCTTTGCAAGTAGACAAACGCAATTTCAACCCCAGCTTCCCAACTTAATGCCTCAGATCATTTCATCAAAATACAGTTATTCATCTGTAAAACAAGTCTCTTGATGCCATCCCACCAGAATAATTCTGGGCATTAAATACGTTAGTTACTTGTATCTTATTATACCCTAGCACCTAGATTAAGGAGTAGACTCTGAAGTCACTGTTCGCTATGAATTACGATTATACTACTTACAAACTATGTAACCCTGAGAAAATCACTTAATTTCCCTGTGCCTTTATTTTCTCACCCATTATGATGGGAATAAAAGCAATGTCTTACCTCTTAGGGTTCTCTAGGGATGTAATGAGCTAGCACATGGAAAGGCTTCCGAACAGTGCCTGGCAAAAAGGCAGGGTTCTGCTAGTGTTAGCTTTACTTATCACATTAGAATTGCCTGGTCACATTTTTGTCAACCCCACTAGGGTGTCCCAGTAGGGAAAGAATTCTTTCTGAATCTTGTATGCTACATTTCTTCACTAGAGTAGGGGCATAATAGGTTATTCATTTGAAAAGGAGGAAAGATGAAAAGGCAGACAGCAAGGAAGAAGGGAAGGAGGGAGGAAGAGGGGATAGATGGTGAAATAAACTGGAGCACTGAAAGTAGAGAAGTAGCCCAGAAGGGATAGTAGGAAGGGGCTGGGTGGACTCCTACAGCCACAGGCCCTTTCTTTTTGCTCTTCTGCCCAAAGTCCAGCAGGAAGAATGACAGATGCCTCCTGGACCTAAAGAATACTTTCATCAAATGCCTTCATTTTCCCTTTGGCCAAAATGTATGCATAAGTGAACTAGAGTCTTCCCTCCTTGCCATTTTTTCTGCTTTTCATAATGCTAAAAATACGTTAATGACAATTATAAAAGTTCTTCTGGCCTCTGGAGACATTTACTTTCCCACTCCTTCCAGACCCTCCATGGGACCCCCCTGCCAATTGCATTTTAAAGCTGAGCCTTTATATGCAGAACTGCTTCTGCTAGAGTTCTGGGTCTCTGAGCTTCTCCAGGTTATTGCCTTTAGTCACAAGGGATTGGGAACATATGCAATGAGACTGTGCCTGAAGATGCACATGCACAAAGATGAGCTACTGCTACCCTTGTACTCTTTTTTTTTGGTTAGAATACGCTATGTGAAGAAGGGAGCAGTACACAAGTATTCATTCTCCATTTGATGGAACGTTAAGGCAAGAGACAGTGTTGCAAGTACTTAAAATTTTGAGCTTTGGCATCAGTCACATCAGGTTTCAAAGTCCATCATCACTCATGGTGGACAAATCATATTTCTTTTCTGGTCACCGGTTGCCTCATTTGTAAAGTGAACATGAAGATACCCCCCTCCTGTGGTATTGTGAGTTTGGAATGAGGTAACGTTTGCAAAGCTCATGACAAAGGACTTGCCCCTTGACACTTGAAGGGCAATCTGCTTTCCAGCGTTCTCTCTTGAGTTGTTCTGCAAAAAGCAATTTGTATATACAGGAGCCCAAATTCAGAGCGAGACAGATTACCCCCAAATTCTAACTCTTATATTCATGGGCTGTGTGATTTTAGGGAAAGAAATTTGTCCTTGATGTACGTCTTTAGGTCATTGTTTTATTCTTGTTTCTTAATAACCTTCCTCTGAGTATGCCATAATTACCATTGTATGCCACTGTGTGTATATAACTTCTGGGTACATCATAGATCTCTTAACAATGTCACCAGAATGACTAGATGTTCAACATTCTTACTGCATAAAGAGTGTGTGCAAGTGGAATTTCTGTGTGCTGAACACCATTTCAAATCCCTTCCTGAGGAAATTACATAATAAATCCTTTGCGAATTGAATACCATTGTCCTCTAATCTATGCTTTTCTTTTCCTCAGGTGGAACTTTTGAACAGGTAATGGGTTGGCACAGTGCTTGACAAAAGATACAAAACATTTATAGGAGAAACTAGCTCCTTCTATCCCCATTCTTTAGCTGCTTAATTCTCCATCGAGGACAACCACTTTTACCAGATCCTCGAGTCTCCTCCTGAAAGAAGTCTATTATTTAGACATCTGAAGCCCTGTCCGTTAAAGAGTCCTCAGAATCAAAGTTCCTGCTCTTCCCTGCCCACGCACTCACCCTTAAGGCTCTCTGAAGGGCCCTCCTCCTTGGGTCTTCTCTCTAGTGAAAAGAGTTTGTCAGTCCTTCTGTCCCTCTCTTTTCATTTACCAGCCTTTTGTAAAAATTAAAAAATGCTGAAAGCATAAGGTTAAGCAGAAAAATGACCACATTCCTTGCTTCAGGATTAACAGCTGTCTGGCCAATATCTCTTTATCCTTTGGGTAATGAACTGTTCATAGCATGTGAACACATTGCCCTTTCCCTGCGGGTTCCTCTCACTTTGTCTCTGAGCTTTTCTCACCCCATCTCCTCCCAGGCCCTTCAGTACCCGGTCATCATTGCACATGACTTCACCTCTCAGCTGGGTGTGACTACTAACCCTCCCGGCTCCCTGCCTGCCTGTCCCCTTGGCATCCGTCACAAGGCCTGGGTACCCACAAAGCATCCTTTCTGATTTATGCAGCTGATCAACTCACTTTTGCTCCAGAACCTTTCCTGACACCGGAAGTGCAGCTCTACCCCACCCACTCCTTAGCCTGGCACCTAACGCCTTCCACTGTGTGGCTCCACAAGTCCTTCTCATCAGCACTGAAGCTGAGGTTGCCTCCAGATGCTGACGTGCTCCATCCTTGGAAGTGCTCCACAGTGACCCCTCTTCAGACTCCATTTTCCTCCGCTGGTGCCCCATCCATCCTTCCAGCCCTGACTTAAATCTCTGGTTCTCCATAAAGCCTTCCCAGGCCCTCCGTGTGGAAATGAATTGCTTCCCCTCCTATTCCTAGCATCTCACTGTGTGGTAAACATAAGCCATGAATTAGGTTTAAGGCTCCTAAGGATCTCATTTGTCCCCCTGACTTGCTTATGATCCCCTGGCTGGCAAGGACTAGTCATATTTATCTTTGTGTCTCCAGTGTCTGGCTCTGGGCTTGGCATACAGCAAGCCCTTCACTGAAACGTGTGTGCAGTTCAGTTGTCCTGAACGTTCTTAGGCTTATGCAAAGCAGTGGTAGCCTTCCATTATTTAGTATCCACTGTGGACCTGGTATTTTGCATGTCATATCTTCTTTAATCTTCAAAGGAGCTGCACAAAGTGAACAGTATTATAGAGACAAAGTACCTGGAGTTCAGAAAGGTAAGATATCTCCTCAAGATTACACAGCCCGGAAGCTGCCGAGCCATGGTTCAACCCTAGCTTCACATCGCTGCACAGCCTCAACTCCTCCCATTATCCATAACTCCTGGGTCACTGTGAATTTGTGGAGAGGAGTCGGGAGGTGGGGTGACTTGTCTTCCGTGCTGGTTGAAGGACTTCACAAGCTTCTGCAGACTCTTGAGGCTCACTGGTGGACTGTGCTTCTTTGCAGGGGGAATCAGCTTTGGGAGAACCAAGGGGACTTCGGGTTCAGAGGCAGATGATGAGACGCAGCTGACGTTCTACACAGAGCAGTACCGCAGTCGCCGGCGCAGCAAAGGTAGCGGAGCCCTTGCTTGGGAATTTTCCAGAACCTGACTATGTGGAAGCAAAGCCCAGGAAGCAGATTTTCTGATCAATGGCAAACCAAACTCTTTTTTGACCCAAACTGGTTATCACTGAGCTTGCCACCTGGTGCCCTAGCTGGACTAAAGACCTTCCTTTTCTTTTCCCCCTGCTATGTACTTTATTTACTTCCTGGCTTATATGTTCCTTCAGAGTATTTGAAGGATTTTTTTTCCCTGCAATTTATACAGTTTTTAAAATTCAGCTCAAGAAATAAAATTGATATTAAACAGAAAATAAAAGTAAAGAAAATTACCCAAACTCAAGTTAGGTCATTGCAGGGAAACCCAAGCCATATTGTGTAGTGTGGTTCTCATAAGATCTGCCAAGCTAGAGATTCCTAGCAGCAAAAGTGAAAAAGGAAATATATTAAAAGTAAAACTTACAAAGATCTATGGGACAAAGCAAGCATTTGGGTCACAAAATTCTATTTATCTGGCACTGAAACTAAGAAAGAGGCCTCCAGTTAGCGCCCATGTGACTTTCTAGACTGTATCTTCAACAGATAAAAAAAAAAAAAGGTATTGATGCATGATTATTTATCACAATGACTGTCCATGTAAGGTGATGTCAGAATGTTGTAGCAACACTCCATAAAGGGCTGAGGTCTGTAGTTCTCTGATTGTTCAATGTGTTATACAAGAAAATATGGTGTGTTTCAGGAAATCATCTGTGAATGTCATTCTTCACCTCTGAGAGTTTTATAAGAATAGGAAATTAGCAAGCATGAGTCCATTCTTGGAAGAGACCCTGGGCGGCAAACATGCGATCCATGCCAGAGATTAGGCCAGAACCCACTGAAAGGAAGACGCTGTGTCACTTGTGCAGGCATGTGACAGTGTGTCTGGCCCTCCCACCTGTGCTGAAGTACCTGGGGCAGGAAGGAGGAATAGTCATCTTCCCACATATCATTCTCCATGCATGCTGTCCATTTGTGATGGACATTCAAAGCGCATACATTCTCTGGGCTCCATTTGCTCTTAAGTGTAAAGTTATTTACCTTCTGTGTGGCTTCATTTTCTTATCTGTGAAATGGGCCTTGTAGCTGCCTTATACAATTGGAGACGAATTTTGACTCAAATTATATATAAAAATTTCTCATGGTGCCTGGAGTATACTAAGGACAAAATGAGGTAGACACTACCAAGGCCAGTTCATTTCCATCCTTGCCCCTGCTGTCTCCCCATCCTTGGTACAACTTTTCCAGACAGAGTCCTGTGTTAGGAGTGTTTCCACTGACACCTCCCCTGAGAAGGGTTTTCAGCCTCCGCTGCCATTAGAATAATGGGGCCTGCCTCTCCCTCCCATGCCTTTCTAGAATCTGCTGCACTGAAGATTTAGAAGGAGGTGATCAATAATTCTTGGCCTGTCTTCTCCCTCCCCCAATCCAGCAGCTGGTATCAGGGCTGGGGAACTTGGTGGGTCTCCTCAGCAGGACTGGGCTATTTACAGCTAATTGGGAAAACATCCATCACTGAGAATGCCCCCCATAAATCGGAGTTAAACTTAAAAAAAAAAGTCAAAAGCAAGCCACAGGTCCCGAGATAAACGATTTGGCCCAGTACCTCCAGATACTCAAGAAGGCCGAGCTGGCTGTGACGCCTCCCCATCTCCTTTCCTGGCTCTGTGGCCTCCTGAACACCAAAGCTGCTTACTTCATTATTTGCCTCCATTTATTTTCCGCTGAAGACACAGCCCTCTTCCTTCACCTTTGTTTGTTTTACTTCTATCTTTTTCTCCTTTTCTTCCTGCTCCATCCTCTATCACCACCTCCTTCTCTTCATTTTCTTCTTTGCTTTTGTTAGTTTCTATTTTCTTTCTTCCCATTCTCCCCCACTTTCTCTTCCTCCTCCTTTCTTCTCCTTTCTCCAGTTATTTCCTAGTACATCTTCTCATCCTCTTTTCCTTTCTTCCACACATACCACAGATATTTGTTCAGCACCAGCCTCTGCTCTACCACTCTTCTAAGCACCAGGGATACAAACCAGGTGACAGTTCCTGGAATCCCCACACCTATAAGGTTGTGTTATATGGAACTATAATTAGATGATGGCAAATTCTTAAGAAAATAATACAGGGAGGTGAACTGAGAGGGTAGGGAAGGAATGGCATGTTCAGACTCCCTATACATAATTACCCTCGCATATTCACAGGCACTTGGTGTTGGTGAGGTTGTCGGTCTGCTACGGCTATTGCTAGGATATTTATTGAGCCCAACGTGAATTTTGTTCTGGCAAGTCCTCTGCTCTAGCCTAAAGAACTTATGCCCAATGTCCAGTTCTTCAGATGCCATAGAGTTGTGCCTCGTGAAGCTTGTGCCTTTTCATTCTCTTCTTCACATTTTGCAAAGGAATCGAGGGACCTTTGATACTTGGTGTCCTAATGGGGAAATATATAGTACAAAAGTGAGCCAAGGAAGGCCCAGGAGCACATGGGGATGAAAAAGCAGTAGGACAGAGTGTTAAGACAATGGATTCTGATGGTGGGTTATCTGGTTCAAATCCCAGCCCCACGACTTACTAGCAATACCATTGTAACATGCAACTTACATCCCTGTGCATAAGTTCCCTGGGCTGTAAAGTGGGGATGGTAAGATTAAATTTCTAGGATGGTAGTGGCGAGCCTATGGCATGAAAGCTACAGCAGGCATGCAGAGCTCTCTCTGTTGGCACATGAGCCAAGGTGCCCCAGCAGCCTGGCACTGGATAACAGTTGTTTTTCTAAACTAAAACCTCAGTATTCAGGTGGAATTGTTGTATCTGTACTTTGCAATAAATAAAAGGGTTTGGGGATGCAGTTGAGGCACTCAGTCTCTAAGAGGTTCACCATCACTGCTCTAAAAGGATGTTGTAAGGATTAAAATTGGTCGATATCTTAAAGCATTCACGAAAAGGTTAGGATTGGAGAAGAAAACGCTGTGACAGAGCCAAGCACCACTATCCATGCCCCTTTTTTAAAAATCTGAAATGTGGAAGAGTGGAAGGGTAGAAGCTGGTAAAATCTGATCTTAAAGGTCACTTCTTGTTCATAAGCCAGTGCCACTAGATATGCATTTGGGAAAATCCTCTGTTTGTTTTGAAATATACCTGATGTCCCCCTCTAGCTCCCTTTGTATTCTGTTTGGCTGTTTCACGCCCACTGCCTCTCTCTCCCCTATATCTTTTTCCTTTTAACAGAAGGTGTCTGCCTATGACATCTGTTATCCTGTTTGCCTACATTGACTGCCTTCCTCTTCCTTGATCACCCAGGCCTACTTGGAGACCCATGCCCTCAGCTTTCTTCCTACCATTGCCAGTGCCATCCAAGCTCCTTCTTGTAGTCTGCCCAGGGTATGTGAGCTAGCCTGGCTGGGACAAATAAAAGATGATGAAGTACAAGGAGGAGCATGAAGAAAAAAATACAAATACCAGGAAACATGAATTCCTATGCTGACCGGGAACAGTCATCTCACAGCATTTGAGACTCCATGTTAATGGGTTATACACTACACTTCCATTTGAAAAGTAGGATCTGAACTGTGTTTCCCAAATCTAGGAGTACATGGACATGAACGAAGGCATTCATCTGCTGCTGTCACTGAACTGGAAGTTGAATCTTTAGGGCCATACTAGAAACCACAGTGCTGGTTTGCCATCAATTTTCTGTGATCATGGCTAGGTAACTACCTGCTTCCGAGACTCACTTTCCTGGTTTCTAAGTAGAGGTTGAAGAGTGTTGCTCCAAAGCACCTGAGTGGGGGTGGGAGTTGAGGTCTTCCTAAAGGCCCTCCATGAGCTGCACAATTTGGGTGATGGCTTTAGATGACTTTAGAAGACAAAGTATAACCGGATGTTGAACTGAGCCCCTCATTCCAAGTTTGAACCAAGAGAGAGGTGGAGGAACAGTAGCTAAATAGAGGATGGCTTCCTGTTAAAATTGAGAAGGGGGTCTAGGTCTCATCTATGGCTTTACCACTCATCTTCCACATGAAATGATATAATGTTCTCATCTCTGAATTAGGGTAGCAGCACAATGACATTACCCTAACAAGGTAATGGTAAAAGCTAAATGAGATAATGATGATCTCCTTCGTAACTTCTACTCCTCTCTAAAGTTTCTCACTTTCCCTTCTGCTGCTGTCCTCATCCTTGCCACCTGCATCCTTTGCATAAAAACTGCTGAAAGCCTTTTCTCAATGGTTTCATTTGCTGGGGTCCAGTCCATTATTCACTATGGATCAAAACTGACCATTTTCTTAAATGTAAGTAGAGATCATGTTGTTTCTTCTCTTAGCTTTAAATGCATTCCTGGGTGGATGAAATGTGAATTCTTTATCATCCCCCAAATCCCAAGTGGTCTGGCCTCCTATGTCCCTTGGGCTGTCTCCACTTCTGCCCCCAGGCATCTACCCCAACACTCATCTCTTTGTCCTCCCAGAAGCTTCACAAACTTCCTGGCCTGGTAGCCTCCTCTGTATTTTACCCACATGTTATGGTTTATGTCTGTGTGTCTCCCCAGTGCCTCATGCGGACATGGGGCAAGCTATTAGAGTTGAATAATTGTGGGTGTGAGAGCTACACCCGCCCTGGGGTGGATAGGTTGCATATGTAAGGGAGAGAAAAAGAGTTCTTGAGGGCATTCCTCCCCCATTCCGCACTGGTGGGTGCTTGCAGGTTAGCTGGGTGCTGCCGCCCTGAGATGCAGCTCTCTGCCACGTGCCACTCTGCCTTATAATTTGCCAAGTAAGGACTGAAACTTCCACAAACTGTAAGCGAAATAAACCTTTCCTTCCTTAAATTTGGGTGTCAGGTATTTTGTCCCAGTAGCGAGAAAAAAAGTAACCAAGACACTCCACTTACTCTGGATCTTCACTTAAATCATGTCTTCTGTGAATTCATCTCACACCTCGGCTTCTACATTTTTTTCCATGCCAGATTCTGTGATATTCCCTCTGTGTAGATATCATCACCGCACTATTTTAACATTTACTGATATGTAAGTTTGTGTCCTCCAGGTCCCGTGAGAGAGATAGAGCAGGTGTTCAATTCTGCCAGATCTGGCTGTGAGTTCTGACCTTATATCAACCCTTCTGTCTGGTCCTGTATGGGCTCTGAACCTCTGGGCACTTACCTCCCTTTGTATAAAATGGAGCAATTAATATTGACCCCCACAGAGTGAGCAAGTCTGGAGGAGGAACGCTCTGGGATTCATCCAAACATGTTCAATAAATGGTTGTTCTTTTTTGCCACATTCCCTTTCCATTTAAATCATTCTAAGCTACAAACTAAATCAGGTTAAAATTTCATTTTTGCCAATAGAATCTATTTTAAAAAGAGGTTTGTGATACAGTCTGGACACAGTCTGTGAATTTCTTATGTCTCAGGTTCTTTTAAGGGAAATGGTACTGTTTGTTTTTGTTTTTGTTTTTTTTAAATGTCTGTTGTGGCCAGGCAGAAAGTCATTCCAGAGCTGAGAACTGCAGTAATCAATATAGTGGGCACAGGAGGGAGAGACCCAAAGGGACTGAAAAACAGACTAAGAGACCAAGATGGGTTTATTGCTGCCGTTTGTAAATAAGGGATCAGCAACATCTTTCTGTAAGTGGCTAATGAGTAAACATTTTCATCTCTGCAGGCCACATAGACTACATATGCTGCCCAATGTCATTGTTGTATCATGGCAGCTGCCATAGATAACATATAAATGAATACACATAAGTGTATCTCAGTAAAACTTTATTTTCCAGAGCATAGTTGTACTGATCACATTTTGCCTGTAAGCCATAGTTAGTCAGCTGGTTCTCTAAACTTTCCACAAAATACACCTTTATGACTGGTCCAGGTAGCATGAGTGAATCTTCACGATGTTTTATAAAATGAACCTGACCTTGTGTTACATGATTACACTGCCTCAGGACTCTTCCACAGGATTCTATTTGGTCATGTACATAATTACGTGGGAATGAGACTTGTTTCCAATTTACTGACAGTTTCTAAAGAATGTACTAATCAAGTAGCGGATGTGATACATTACCACTGGACTAAAAGTCACTTTATCATGGAGATAGCATTGCATATAGCAAAGAATGCTAGATGCAGAGTCAGGAGATAGTCATCTGTACCTCACTAGAACTAATTTCGTGGCCATTGGCAAGCCTGTGATCTCTCAGGGCTTCTGCTTTCCTTCGCATCTTGCAAGCGTATTTATGTTACATCATTAAGTCTAAAGTGTAGCCCAGTTTAATCTCTGTTTATGGAACAAACACCCTTTCTAAGCACGATGTTAGGCTGTGTGGGAAATGGGGTCCAAGCCACATCCTTAGTGTGCTTATGATATCCTGGGGGATGAGGATGCCATCACCCTGAGAGGTGATGCCTATCAAGATAAACTGGTGTTTAATTCAAGGTCCAGATGAAAAGTGCAGATGGTGCGTCCAGCTGCAGGCAAATTGCTGAGTAGGAAACAGAGCAGAAACAGCTGCTGGATTGTATCAGCCGTGCAAGAATCCAGCATGAGCCTCCCAGCAAAGCTCTGTGCTGTGGCTGTGTGGCCTTAGGCAAAGCTCTCTCCCTCTCTGCACACTGTTCTTGTTCTGCTGATTCTAAAGACGCAGGTTTTCTGATTCCCAATCCTATGTGCTTACTCTAAGCCTTGCTGGTTAGCTCCAACAGGCAGAACCAATCTTGATTTTGTTTATTTTTGATTTTAGTTGCTTGTTTTAATTTGGCAAGTCTCAAGCTAGGGTTTTCTGTAGTGATAAGGTGCCTTGTATTGTAAGCAGCCCTTGATGCTGAGGTGTGTCGATGTGTTATGATTCTTTCCATATTGATCACACACATACACACACACACACATGCATGCACACGCACACGTGCACACACACGCGCGCACACACACACACACACACACTTTTAATCCCGTTTTAGAGGAAAAGGACAGACGAGAGAAATTTCAAGCCACACCTGCAGAAAGGGCCTTTGAGAATTAAAAGTAGGCAGTTGTTCCAAAATCAAAACTGAGAGTACCAAGATAGGGCACAGACTCTAGGAAATGGAAGAGTAGAATAAAAGAGGAATGTTCCAAGAATAGAACCTGCCAAAGTACGAGGGCTGAGGGTACCTGGTGCACTGAGAATGGTGGGGAGAGGACGCCAGGATCGGACCGAGCCCAAGCTTATGGCTGCAGGACTAATGGTAGAGGGGTCCATAGAAAGGGGGTACCGTGCCTTGATTGTTGATAAAGATAACTACCCCACACTGTATTCACCACTTCTCATTCAATCACAATGATTTTTTCCATCTTAAAGATAGTTCATCTTTTATGCACATAGAAACTCAGACTCAGAAAAGGAAAACATTTTCCCAGAGGTTAAAATGTCATCTTTTTAAATGAACAAAAACAATTGCGGTCAAATGTTAAACATAGTAGAAGCAGGACAAGAGATAAAGGATTCTCTCTTAATTTTATGAGCCTGATAATGTTTCACTGAAATCATTTCTAGACCGAAACATTGAGAAAACAGTGATGCATCTAAATTGCACACAGGCTTGGTAATCTGCAGGCGCAGGTTTAAATCCTTGCTCTTCCATTTCCTAGCTGTGTGACCTAGGGCTAGATGCTTTCCTTCTCTGACTTAAGCTTCTCAAACGTAAAAGAGGATAAGTCTAGTTGTCTCTCTGTTCTCCCTTAGGCTGCTGTGAGGATTATATGAGGTAATATATGCAAAGGACATGCTTAGCCAAGTGTGCCTGCCATGCAATCAGTTAAATGGTAGCTAGTTGAGCTCAGTGTATCAGTGGCCAAGCCACACACAGCTCATGGCCTATTTCCTGTGCATTGGCCCACAAACTGGTCTTGCTTCTAGAAAATAAAAAGGAGAGATTTTCACTGTAACCCTAAATTTGGTGATCCTGGCATCTTGGGGCATTGTGATATTGTGTTACACTTCACTGTCCACTGCTTCTTGCCTAAGGATGACCTTTATCACAGGCGCAGCCTTCTGTATGTCTGCAGGCTCATGACGAAGACCTGCTACTGAGAGAAGAGCAAACACTGCAGCCAACCTTATTTGTACTTAATCAGCCTTCAAAGTCTTTGTAACCGAAGTGACCCGGAAAAGATGCCCAGAATGACTTGGAAGAGATGCTCAGGTTTTGGAGGCAGGGAATGATATCAGAGGCATAGAATGGGTTGGCCTATTTCTTGTATCACTCAGGAGAGAGCCATATCGATGCCATTGTAACTGGAGGCTTCAGACAAAGCATGTACCAGAAGACTCACCCTCATGAGTGGACATAGAAGCACCTTCTCATGATGGATTTATGTGGTTATCTGAGGGTGTAAACATGAGCATAGGGAAAGCAGAGGGGGATTAGGACAGGACAGAGAGGCAGGGAAAGGAGTGCTGGATGAAACTGCAAGCAAAGAATGGAGACAAGGTCAGAGGGAGGAAGAGGCCACCAAGGGAGGATTATATAATTTCTGGAAGTTCTGAACTTTTAGATCCAATCCTAGATATGTTCTTATTTGGTTAGGAAACTAAGCAAGGCTATAGGTCTCCATCTCAGTCTGTCAAACTTGACACTTATTCTCAACAGTACCATTCTGAGAGCCCATGTGATGGGTTAACTGTATCACCTTGGTTACCTTAACAGCTGCCCTCTGGATTAGTAAAGAACACTTCTGGATGTGTCTGGGTAGAGTATGGAGGTGTGACCTGGAACTCTGTCTCTAGTCTCTGGTATCACAGTTCACCTGCTCTGCTTCCCAGCCAACATGAACTAAGCAATGTTGTTCAGACATGTCTTTCCACCATGACATTTCTGCTTAGGAGCCAGCTAACCATGTACTGAGCTCTCTGAACCATGAGCCAAATTAAAGCTCTCCTCTTTTAATTTGTGGATATTGGTTATTGTGTCTCAGTGACAGAAAAGCTGATTAAAACAGTCTATGATAGAAATACAAATATGGAGGAGGGTGAAAGTAGAAAGGAACAGAAGAAACCACATTTATGTATTAATTCTCTCTATGCTAACGACACTTTTTAAATGCATCATTTTTCCTATAATTGTAAATAATATTATAAGAAGGGGTATTTGTATCTCCACTTTACAGATGAGGAAATAAAAGCTTAAGAAACCTCACTTATCTCAGGCTACTGTGTGATAGGGAAATGTGAATTTAAACTACTTGGTTTACAGACCCAGTCATGACATTCTGAGGATGAAAGAGAGATATCATGTAAAGCATATTTCAGGCCCTGCTTAAGGTGTATATTCAGTAGGACATGGGATAGGTGCCCAGATCTCTCCTGCCACAAGAAGCCTAATAAATTCCCTAAGAACCTCCTAAGTCAGCTGTATGACCCTCCTTGGGGGTTCAGTTGGAGAGGGGCTTGTACTAGCAATAGCTATGGTCAAAACAAGTTCCACCACTGAGAAGTCAGTTCACTACGAAGGACAAAAGTTAGCACTAGTGGCACCAATACCCCTAATAATATTTGATCAGGCAGAAAAATACATTACAAGGGGGAACTTCCAGTGTTTTGGTGGAGCCAGGACAGCCCAGACTGTGCTCATCTCTTCCCAACTATACTCAGAGTGATATCATATCAGTAGCTCATAATCAGTTATGGTGGCAATATTTACACCACATCACCAAATTTAGGCTCACAGTGAAAATCTGTCCTTTTTATTTTCTAGAAGCAAGACCAGTTTGTGGGCCAATACACAGGAAACAGGCCATGAGCTGTGTGTGGCTTGGCCACTGGTACACTGAGCTCAACTAGCTACCATTTAACTGATTACATGGCAGGCACACTTGGCTAAGCATGTCCTTTGCATATATTACCTCATATAATCCTCACAGCAGCCTAAGGGAGAACAGAGAGACAACTAGACTTATCCTCTTTTACGTTTGAGAAGCTTAAGTCAGAGAAGGAAAGCATCTAGCCCTAGGTCACACAGCTAGGAAATGGAAGAGCAAGGATTTAAACCTGTGCCTGCAGATTACCAATATTTACACAAATTGGCAAACACTAAAAATGGAAGTACCCTCTTTCCCCTCAATGTACAGTTGTTAAATAATTTCTGGAATACTATTAGTGTGAAGAGTAAGTTAAAAGTTAGAATTTATCCTCTGGCTGGGGTTCTAGGGCCATTTTCTTCAAATAGTCCAGCCAATCTGAATCTTTTCTGGGGGATGATACATCAGGTAGTGGAAGGCATGGTTTAAAAAGAAAACCACAAAATCCTTAACCCTGGGCAGATAGACCCTCTGCAGAAACAGATGACAAGGTCATGTTGAAAAACTGGAGAGTTAGGGTCTGAGGTGAGGTTGGCCCTCTATTGCTTCCCACCTAAAGGAATGGTGATTTCTAGAATGTGTATCAGTCAGAAGGAGCAGCAGAAAGGCATGCTCAGCAAGTGGTAAGAAGCACCGTCTGGGCTGGGTAGCTTCTAGCCTAAAGAACCTTGGAATCAGTCAGAAGCCTTTAAAAAAACCTACCAGCTACAAGTACCTACTCAGACCCACTTCATAGGGATGTCTGGATAAGGATCTGCTTGCTGGCTGAAAATCCTTCCAAGGTTCTAATTTTCAACCAAGGCTGAAAACCTTCACTTAATACCTTCGTTGATATGGCAAGAGCACATCCTATTCTTGTTCTGGCTTTGGGCTCCCATCAAATGTGTCTTCATTTTCACAAGCCAGAAACTTGAGTAATAATTATAAGAGGAATAACATCTTACAGCAGTCATTTACTGAGTGTCATTTTTGTGCCAGATATATTGCATATTCATTAATCTTCCTGTGTAATCAGCTGTTGTCCTTGTTTTCATGTTTAAAAGAATAAATCTGAAACCAGGCAAAATAACTTCTCCAAGGCCATAAATCCAGTAGTGGCAGGACTGAGGCTTTATCTGGACTCCAGTTAGCTCCAAAAACTACTTTTACCACCCCGCAGTCCCCAGTTGTCCCCTAGAAGAACCTTGTACATTTGTGCCTTTTTCACATTATCGTAACTTCTGCCCTGGGAGTTCGCTGCTTCTGATATGTGATGCATTGATAACCTTACTTGAGTGGGTGCCAGTAGCCAGCACAGGCTTTTTGGAAAGATTCTACTTTTGTTCTTAGGAAAACAAGACTGAGAATTTGGATTCCTCTTACTGAAAGAACAGTAAAATGCGGAACCTAGCTTTGATCTGTGCTTACATTTGGCCCTATTTTACGAGACAAAGAAAAGAAAATTATGTATTCAGAAATTGTTATGGGCTTAAAAAGCTTTTTTCTGATGTCTCTCTTGTGTCCCTTTCCTCAACTCATGAAGGAAATAGACATTGGCTTTCTTTCACATAAAGTCATCTTCCAGATTACCTCTACCCAGCCCTTGCAAAGGAAGGCTCCTTGAATGCAGGGAGAGAACCAGCCAGCTTCAAAAGCTCCCTTTCCAAGGCCTGACGGTCCCTGAAATATTGTTTAACTTGCTCTCAGTTCTCTGGCTCCTTTGCAATGCCAACCAGCTCAGCACCTGACAGCCCCGAATCCCAGGGAGGGAGATGGCTGTCAGGAATCAAATGGGAGACCAAAGGCGATAAAGCAAACATGTCGTTTTTAGTTGCTTACACTAGCGAGAAGGAATAATCAGTCTCTCTTGCTTTCTTGTTTTTCAACTAGGCTCAGCAGGATTTTTCCCTCCTTTTTTGTAGAATGAGAGATTGGAGCTGTCTGCTTTCAGCCCCAAGCAAGAACACTCTGTCACCCCTGTTCTTCTGAGTCCTGTGAGACAGCCAGGATTCTCCTACCCTTGCAAAATTCATTCCCAGACAAGGAAACTAACTGCAGGCCCTGAGTACCCATTATGTGTCAAGAGCTATACTGCACATGACCTTAGTTAGCCCTGACTCCTCCTTTGAATGATTTGGGGTGAGTTAGTTTCATTTTCCTGGGTTCAATTTCCTACTCTGAAAACTGGAGGTGATAATCCCACCTTACAGGGATTTTATGATGATTAAACAGTGTTCTTAAAGTATAAACTACATGAAGGAAGATGATGAACAGAAGCTGGGAAGGGTAAATTGAGCCAGATTGAGAAAAGCTTTACATGCCAAGTTCATTCTCTCATTCATCTATTTAATCAGCTAATGCATAATATACAGTCAGCTCTATTGAGTCTATATGCTAAGGACCATATAGATAGTGAAAAATAAATCAGTAATGTGGTTATCCTTAACACTATGAAGCTTATAGTAATGCCCAGGGGAAACGGAAAGGTAGAGAGTATTTCACAAACACGTAAATGAGTATATAATTCCAAACTGGAAGAAATCCTTCTGACAAAAGCAAAAAGAGGAATTAATATAACTGGGGCAAAGTAATAAAATACGTCTTTGAGGAACCAATATTAATGCTGAAACTTGAAATATGAACAGGAAGTGGCCAAACTTTAAAAAAAAAAAAAAAAGGCCCATCCATATAAGTTTGAAAGAGATGGACTTGAAGCTTTCTGGAATGGTGAGCCCAGGAAGGTATTAGAAGCAGAGAGAGAGAGCTGCCATCTTGTTTCTGTTTTAGGAAGACGGTACTTTTTGTAGTAAAGAATGAGCCACAAGGAGCAGAGACTGAAGTCAGGGAACCAGTTAGCGCATTGCTGAGGCAGAATGGCGATGCTCTGGGTGAGCATGGGGTGCCTGGAGCTCAGGAATATGCTAAATGCATGAGTAATAGAACCCCAAGACTCAAAGTGAGCCACTGAGGATTTCAGGAGATGAACATTGGTTCCTAACCTGTGACCTGGAAGAATCCCACAGCCAGGGGAAGGAAGATCAGGAGGCTTCCAGAAGAGACAAAATGATCAGGATTTTAGCGATTATGCCACTGGGGAAGTTTTTGAGCCATCCAGGTGGAAACATTTGCCAGTCTAGAGGTTAGCCTGGGGAGACAGTGTCAGCACTCCATAGTCATATCTTTGCTTTCTGTTCTGAAAAACCAGTTGCCACAAACAACGGCTCCAAACAACACGTATTGAGTGTCTCAAGGTTTTGTAGATTAGAAGTCCAGTCATGACACATAACTCAGTTTCTGCTAAGTGTCTCACAAGGCTAAAGTCAAGTTGTCACGGGGGCAGGAGTGGTAACTTCAGTGAGGTACAGGTTCCTCATCCAAGCTTATGTAGTTGTTAACAGAACTAATTTCTTGTAGCTACATAAGTGATGAGCCTGTTTTCCTGCCAGTCACTGACACAGACCATTCTGCATTCCTATCAGTCCCCCTCAAGCCCTCCCTCTAAGACCTCCTCCATTGTCAGTGACCAGCACACTCCTTCAAGGCCATCAGAACATGACATGAACTCTCTTCCTTGAAGGTCCAAGACTCTTTACAGGGCTTGCCAGGTCATCTGCCAGACATACCCACAAGAAACGTTTTTGATGAACTGATTTAGGACCTTTATTACATCCAGAAATCTCACTACCTATATCATATGAAGTTACATAACTATGGTATGGTAGCATATTCTTATCTCCTCCCACTCTCAGTGAGAGGGGCATCTATAGTTTATCCAGGGAGTGGAACTCCTAAGAACTCTTAGAATTCTGCCCCCCAAAGTTTGGTTAAAAAAGGCAAGAGTCTGAGCCAGCCCTAGGAGAGAATGTAAACAGAGATTGAGGAGGTTGAGGATAAACCCCTCAGTGGTAGATCGAGGATCGAAATATCTTGGGCACAATTAAACCAACTTGTGCTCTAACACAACAGATGCCAGGGCACAAGAATATTTTCCATGAGAACACCTTACAGCCTGCAGAACATGTTGAGCCAGGGGACATTTGTAACTAAAATGCAGTACACTCGACATGCCTAACCATGTGTGGTTCTCCAAGTCACTCAGTAAAACACACTCTGTGTTGGCCTGGCAAAAAACTTTTCTTCAAGGCTCTAAATGAGCACATTTACTAACCAATGCATCTTCTAATTGGAGGAGACTTTAGAAAAAACGAGGCCCAGTATAGTTCAGGTACTAAAGTTCTGAACCATGCACAAGGCTATATGGATGCCTATCCATTATTGCAGTGTGGTGTTTGCATGAATTACATCTGAGACCTCTCCAAACTCTGAAATACTTTGCTCTTATTCATTTAACCCATGTTGTAGATTCTAGGAACAGTGCAGTTTTCTGAAATGTCAAGGGTTAATAAGACATAGCTCCAACCTTTAAGAATCTCTTTCCAGCTTTCTGGCTAGAGAAGTCACAACCATTGACTCCTAAGTACATCTTTTTACTCCCAGGATATCTGAGGAACGGAGATGTTTTAAGTCTATTGCTGATGGTATGCTCCTGGCTTTTATCTGTTTTTTTGCTAATGTAAAATTATGTAACAATGCTACTAACATAAAATAGAAAAAGTAGGAATAAACAATAACTCTTTGGACCAATGAGCTCATTTCATGTCTTCCCCATCTTTATTAATATGCATCCTATTCCTCACCCTTGTAACTGTTACTGACACCTATGTTTGCACTCCTGTCATATCACCATATTTTTCCATGACACTACACATTTTTCATGGAGCTCTGAACCTGAAGAGTGTCATTGCAGCATAATTTCTAATACTGAAAAATTAGAATGGGCCCAAATGTCCAATGATATGGGAATGACTAAGTAAAATGATGCATCAACTTGTTAGAATATTGTGCAACCAGATAATTATGAAGAATGAGTTTTTAAGAAGGGCAGAATTTACAAACTATAGTGATTACTTTTGAGGAAAACAGAACAATTCATTTAAAAAGAAATACGTGGGTGAATCACAATATGTTATGCATGTATGTATTTTTCTTTGTGTTTATTATTTATACCCTGCTTATTTTCAAAAGCAACTTAAGGTGGGTGGATTTGCTGGATGTGGCGCAGCAGGCAGTGTTGCATTTTTTTGGTCTTTAGAGCTAAACACAAGTAATTGTGAGTCCTGGCAGTGTCACCTTGGGGCGATCACTTTAACTCACTGATCCTTGCTTTCTGGTGCTGTGTGAATGGCCTTCCTTGTAATTGCTCCTGCTAAAAGAAGATTCCAGATTGAAATTAAATAATGTAGGTAACACTTAATGCAGTTTCTGGAAGGCAGAAATGACAAACAAATGGTAGCACCAGGTCTGGCCACTTAACTTTACACATAAGGAGACTGTGTCTCAGCAACTAGATCAAATGATCTCAAAGGTCAATTATATCCTTACATTGATTTGAAATCTTGAAAAAATGATGGTTAGCACTGTTCGTACTCATTTAAACAGCTACATATATCTGGTCTTGGGATCCCTGAAGACATCAACATACTTCATCTTTACCTGACGGGAAACATTTAAAACAGGAAAAAGAAGCATCAGAAATAAATTATTAAAGAAGAATGGTCCTGGACAATGAGACTGATCTTCTACTCTGTCCTTGAAGTGTGATTCTCTGAATAAAGGACCATTCTCACACATTTACCATGGTTCCCAAACCTATGTACACAATAAACATGTTTGAGATTCAAAACAAGCATCTATTTTGGGGTTTCAGTCCAGATCCAGAATTTAACTTAATGGATTTGAGTGGTGACTAGGTGTCACTCCTTTCTTCTTTATTTTCAGCCTCTTCAGGTACATGTGTGGTTCAGAATCATTGTCTAAGGCACCACACCAAAGACGATTAAGACTAGTGGCCTCTCTCTTCAAAACATTTTCAAGTTACAGAATGTGTAAGAAGTAATGGAGACTATCATATCGAATTCTGTGATCTCAACTTCTCTTCAGAGAAATAAATTTTGATTCAGTAATGTTCTTCTTGGCTCTACAGCACTGTGCTTCTAATTGCAGGGTGTATTTAAAATAAAACAAGATAATGCAGTAAGATCTGTGTTTTCATGGCCAAAGAGGTATGGAGCGAGGACGCTGGGGTACAGAAATGCTGTGATTCAAGAATGGCTACCTAGAGGAGAAAATTTTTGAGACAGACATCTAAGGAAATAATGGTGGAGATCTTAAAACAAAGAGAAGACATGCTCCTCCTCAGGCTCCTGAAAACACCTCCAGCAGCCATCCTAGCATTTAAAACCAAAGTCATTCTAGTTCCCAAGACTTAGAGCCTGTTCCACAGGCCCCAGGGTACAGAGGTCAGGGAAGTACAGCTCTGCCCTTGAAGGTCTCAAAATCTGAGAGGAAAAGCAACCAAATGGGCAATTCCAGAGTGTGCAAAAGAACCGTGTAGAAGACACAGTGAGCCCCATGCGGGCCCAGAGAAAGAACACTTGAGTGGCGCACTCTGAAGGGGAATAGTCTACCTGTATTATGAGGAACAAGGTGGTATTGCTGGTGGGAAGAAAGAACACTTTTCCAGAGAGAGGCACTCTGTGAAGACAGTGAGATATTTCTGACACACTATGGCCTCAGAATAATCCCTGTTGTCTAAAGACAGGGAGGGAGAAGGTGAGGGTATCTCTTGTTCATTTCATTGGAGTACAAAGTTTGAGGAGCACAGGCTTCATCGTGATGACACTGAGAGGCTATCAAAGGATCCCACCTAAGAAGTGATGTTTTCAGATTTCTGTGGCCGAAAGGTAACCCTCACTGTAGCAGAAGCTGGGATGGACAGAGATGAGAACATGAGGCAGACAAGCCAGGAGGCAGTTGGAATAATTCAGATGAAAAATGACACCATTTAACCAAAAGCAGAGACAGTGGATGGAGAGAGAGCATGTTCTTTGTTACTGGATGAAGTCAGAGGCCACACCCACTTACCTGTGTCTTGTGGTCCAGCCCCATCACCATAGCAACAGCCTCTTTAACATCCCTGGCCAGAGAAAGCAATAACAAACTCTTACATCTGTTTCCGGAGGTCCTGCTTCTATTTTTTCCTTTCTTTTTCTCCCCCCCCCCCCCTTTGATTGTATCTGATCCAGCTTCACTGGGTAATTGAGTGTTTGAGAGTGAAAAATTATCTCAGCAGCTTGGCCCTTATCTTGACAGCAAAGCAGCACTTTTAATTTAATTTTGTTCAGAGACGCACGGGTAACAAATTTCACTAATCGCCCGGCTGTCGCCCTCCTCATGGTAACGAGTCGTTTGTTACCAGGCAGCCCAGCATAAATACATGTGGGGGAGCAGGTAGGGGAGAGAGACAGGGGCTGGGGAGGAAGGAAGGGACAGCTGCAATCAATATGAGCCCACTTGGGCTCTGCCATCAGGTGCAGAATCAGAGATGAGAGGCGAGCTGTGAACGCAAAGGGGTTTGGGAGTTAGACGTCCTGGAGCTCCTTTCCCAGCTTTGCCTCCTTCTGCCTGGGTGAAACCTTGAGCAAGTGGCTTAAAATCCTAGCACCCTGGGTCTCTTATCTGCAATGTGATGTTAATACCCTCCTGTACCTCTTTGGGCTGCTGTGAGACTAAATGAGAAGTTTTCTATTTATTTAATAATATTACTAAGGACCATGCCACCATAGTCTCAGGCAAGGTGGGTAAGGACATTAGATGCTCCCAGCGGATGTGGCCCCCGTGGGATGGTTGAATTTCATTTAGGACAGCCTCTCTAAGTTACTATACAAATGCTGTCTACATTCCTCCGGTGATGGGAAGCTCACTCCTTATTGAAGCAGCCAATAGCTCTGACTCTCAGAATTGTCTTGCTTATTCTGGCATGAAATATGCATCTCTCAACATTCTGTATTAATTTAGACTGAGCTCTACCTCTGGACTCCTATAAGGATCGAATCTGCACACCTCCCTTCCTAAGTAATATTCACCAAAAACTATGGAAATGGCATTGTTTCTCCCCACACCCAAGTATTCTCATATCCAACTAAAAATATCCTGTTGAAAATCAGAGCTACAAAAGCCCTTATAAGTTACGTGGCACAACTTTGCATTTCATATATGTGGAAACTAAGATGCAGAGAAAGGAAAAGAAATTTTAAATACAGCTATCATTGACTGAATAACCACAATGGGTCAAGCACTCTCTTATCATTTTATTTTTGTGAACCCAGTGCCTTTACACTGAACTACTTCCCCACACAGCCAAGCATTTTTCACTTTTTATTTTGAGATAAGGTGTTGCTATGTTGCCTGTGCTGGGCTCAAATTTGTGGTCCTCCTGTCTCTGCCTCCCAGAGCATTAGAATTACAGGTATGCATCCCCATGACCAGCATGGATTATTTTTTTTAATACTTGCAATATAAGATCGTGTCCAGATATTATAGAAGAGGAGACTAAAGCATTAGGAAGAAAAGCAACTTGCCTGAAGTTTTAGCAGGCAACATGGAAGAGACATTTAGACTCACCCTTACTCCAAATCCTGCAAGCTTTTCTTTTTTAAAATTTAATTTGATTTTATTTTTTTGTTGGCCAGGGGCACCCGAGGGGGCCCTATAAGCTTTTCTGTTGTATTTTTACCTCAGATCTAGCAGAAGCTCAGAGGTAAAAGTTCCCTGGTGTGCAGTCATATAATCATCAGAAAAGCATCCCAAGGGCTCTTGTCTAAAATGTGATGCAGATCCCCACTCCCCACCCCAGTGGTATCTGACCAAGGAACAAGAGAGACCACGAAAAAGCAACAGAGCTCTTAGTCAGCCCTTCCCCCTCACCACACATCCCACTCCGACTGCCCACGATTGCCGGAGTCCAGTCCATGGCTCCTTGGTTCTAGATTTATGAGCCTTCTTAGTGCCTTTCTTTGTTTCCATCTGAGAGGGCTTGACTCTTTCCTCTCTCAGCTAATTAAAACCTCAGTTTGGGCCAATAGCTTGCATCACAGGCTGCTGGGTAGAGGCGCTGATGCTGTGCTGATAAATCACTCTGTGGGGCCAAGGGCAGCTGGAGCATGTACGGGGGCGGCAGACTCATCCTGTGCTCCTTTGGGAGGCTTAGGTACTACTCCACATGGACCATGTCCACCTCTACTTGTTCCAGAAGGGGCTTTATTAGGAACAGGAAGCCAGGAACTACCCAAGGCTGCCCTGGCGTCACCTGCTGAAATAATTTCCTAGATGAAACACTCCCTCACATACCTTTGATGGCTCCCTCTTAGCATTCACAATCAGTTCTCAACTTCTTAGCCTAGCATTGGTTAAAATGTGGCATGGCACTGAAAAACCACTGCCTTTGGAGATTGACAGCCTTGGGTATAGATCCTGGCTTTGCCACTTGTTTACTATAGATATGATTATTAATCCCCCTGCATTTCATAGTCTTCATTCATGAAATGGAAATTAAAATACATATTAATAGATAGTACATATGTATACATATACACACATATATGTGTGTATTGTTTTCAGTGTCTAATGAGATATTGTATGCACAGTCCTTCATGTGGTCCATCAACAATAGCCATTCTCACCCCATCAGTCCTGTTCTAAGCATTATTGCCTTTGCTAGCATAGGCCAGACCTGCCTGTTTAGCTTTTCCTTCCATTCCTTCTGCTTAGCATCCCACAACCACACTCTTTTGCCTTTGCTGGCTGCTGTTTGCTGGACTGTTCTGGGCTGTTCTGTGCCAAATGTCCTTCCAGGACTGAGTGGAATAAATATTATTACCTTTCTAAACATTTCCCGATGCCTTCAGAACAAACGTTACCATGCTGGTGTGTTACTTATATCTCTTTTGTCATCGAATTTTTGCCTTTTTTTTTTTTTTTTTTTTTGCAGTACCAGGGATTGAACTCATGACCTTGCACTTGCCTGGCAGGTGCTTATGCCACTGAGCTATATCCCCAGCCCCTTGTCTCTTTCTTAAAATCGTGGTTAGCCTGTAGGTCTCTACGCTGCCTCTAGAGCATGAGAGCAGGGCAGTGACCCACTCAGATCTGTATTACTAGTGCCTGGAAATATGTGTGACATACGAGGCTTGCAGTAAGTGGTGGTAATTATAATAAGCATTCCAGTTAATCTCATTCCCTGTATTAAGGTCCTTTTTTCCCCCAAAGATCTGAACGCTTTATTAATCACTCATCCTATTCCCAGCAGGTGAGGGCCAGAGATAATAATCGGCATCGTCTGGGCTTGTGTGAATGGACTGAACTGTTGCCCTCCATTGACGAGCAACTTCCCAGGCCGCAGAGCTCACCAGCTCCTTTCACTCTTTAATCCACCAGGGCAGGCTTTGTTCCATTCTCAGCTGCGCCTGATGAAGTACAGAAGAAACTGTCCAGTTTAGTATTGCTCTTACTTTCTCTGCTTTGCTAATGTGTTGGTAGCAGAGAAAAATTTCACTCTGGGCTCCCCACAAGCCCCATTGCTGGAATTACCCAGGAGCGCCCCCACGTGGTGATAAACATGTTTTTTATCTTCTGAGAGGAGGAGGGCTTTGACCATTCATTCATTCACTGGTCGTGCATTCATCAGTCACCTGCTAATTGTGTATTGTACTCTGTGCCCTGTGGTAGGAGCTGGAGATATAAGATAAATGAAACCCAGTTTCTGGTCCTGAGAAATTTACAGTCTGTTGGGGAAAAGAAGGTAACATGAACACAGAGATTTAGAGGCTATTGTGATAACTACTAGGGGGTTTGTGGGGTTCCTCGGAAAAACAGGAGAGAGTCTTCAACCCTGCCTGGATTGAGGAGTGGGCAGTAGAAAGAAGATAATTGAGGATTTCCTGAGAGAGATGAGGTCCCAAAGAATTAGTGAAAGGAGCCAAGCAATATCCAGGAACAGAGTGGATAAAGACAGTCCAGGTGGACAGCACAGGCAGAGGCAGAGAGCTGGGCTAAGCAGGGGTGGGGAAAGGCTGTCAGGCCTGATCCTACAGAATAGGGAACTCAGCCAAGGAGCCAGGACTTCCCGCAAAAAAGCAATAGGGGGGCTTGAGGCCTTTTCATCAGACAATGGCTAAAAATGTATCTAACTCTGTATTTTTATCTCTTCAAACTATATCTTATCTTGTATTTTTGCTGTCCTATGTTGCCTTTGCCTTTCCTTGTTTTCTCACACCTTTTGTGGCCCTGTCTTCAAGTTTTCCATCTCTCCCTGTCTCCTCTGTATGTGTCTAGTTGGTCTCCTGCCATCTCTTTATCTTTTCTCTTCCTCATTCTCCCTCTTTCCAGTTTTATGACTCTTTTGCCTAACAGGAAAATTTCTGTTTGCCCCTACCATCACTTTTCAGATGCATTAGAAGTCCTAGTTCCTGATAATGAAGTTACCTTGCTAAGAATAATTAGTGAAACCGCTAAAATTCTCTATACCTTAATTTCATATCCATTACTTTAAAAAATGGAATATCTCTGTGTTACCATATCCCACAACCCCAGGAGCCACCATTCAACTCCTTGAATGCCAATCCTGTGATCCATGTGATCAAGGCCTCTAGAATTGTCCTGAAAAGGACCTTGAACTAGATGAGTGCTAGACGTATCTTCAAGTTAATGATTCACTTGTCTTTCCCTTTCTCCTCTTTCTGTCTCATTCTTCCCCTATTTCTTGCTCTCTCCAAACCACCCACCCCACTCAATATCTTCCCAGTTCCAACTAGCACCAGACAGCAACATGTTTGCATCTAGAAGGAAGCACTTTGGAAGGCAGAGTGATTGGTAATTGAAAGATGATGGTTTAGGCAGAAGGCGTTTGTTCTTGTACTCGTAGCATTATGATTCACAGTGTCTCAAACAGGCTGAGACTTGAAGAATCTGCATTACATTTGGATTTAGAGGCCTCCCAAGGAGCCTGACAACCTAACAAGATAAATCCAAGGATATGTGTTATTCTGAAAAGAGTTTATTCTTGAAAACAATTAAGTGATTTTTTTATCACTGAGAAAATGGTTTAGGGGAAACCTTGCTGGGCCACTAGGGAGATGTGGGGTTCCATGGATTGCAGTATCTAAGAGCATGTATAGTGTTTAGGGAGTCCTGAATTCAGTCCTTCAATGGCATGTCCTATCCTTGCCACCATTTCTCTTGAATTCAGGGTCTTAATCTGTAAAATGAGAATGACGGTGCACCTGAAAGGAGTTATGTCCAGATTACATGTATTAACCTATTTCATCTTCACAAAAAGACTCTGAAGTTCAGAGAGGTTAAATGACTAAAAAGTCAGAATTCGGTTTTTCATGTAGGTATATTTGACCCCAAAACAAGTGCTTCAGTCTTTGTCATTGTACTGCTTCATGTCTGGGCCTGAGAGATCTCTGAATTTATGCTTTCATCAACTCCAAGTTAGGGGCAGAAGAAAGGTAGGCTGGCATGGAGAGGAAATGAGTACATGGCTCTATAATTGGGAAGGCAGGAAAGTGATTTAAATCACTCCTTTATGCTCACATTTTCAGGATTAATAAGCCGCCCAAGGTGTGACTGTGGCCTGAAGGTGTGACGGTTTGCACACGTGCCCCATGTTCTAGATGGATTCTGAATCGGAAGGAGGGGAGGAACAAGTAACAAAAGTAGTGAGTTACAGGTACTGAGACCACATTTGTGAGGTCTGTACACTTAAGCATGTCCAGGAGGTTGGGGACAACCCTCCCTAAGGGTTCATTCAGGAAGGCCTACATGGAGGCTGGTGGTAATCTTAGTACTAAGTAGAAACTCATTACCGTAAACCTAATGGTTTACAACACCATAAATTTATTCTCATGCTGTTTTGGAGCCCAGAAGTCCAAAATCAAGGAACGAACAGAATAGATTTCTTCAGGAAGTCTTAAAGGGAATTTGCCCTATGACTCTCTCTAGCTTCGGGTGGCTGCTGGCAGTCCTTGGAGTTCCTTCTCTGGTAGGTGTATCTCTGCAGTCTGTACCATTACACAATGCCTTTTTGTGTCTCAGAACTGTCTCTGCTGTTTTCTTATAAGGACACCAGCCATTGGACTTAGGGCTGATCCTACACCCAGGATACTAAACTTGAGATACTGAACTTAATTATATCCACAAAGATGCTTTTTCTGGGGCTGGGGATTTAGCTCAGCGGCAAAGCGCCTGCCTGGCAAGCGCAAGGTCGTGAGTTCGGTTCCCGGTACCGGAGAAAAACCAAAAAAAAAAAAAAAAAAGATGCTTTTTCTGAATAGGGTCACATTCTGAAGCTGCAGGTGGACATATCTTTTTTGAGGGGGAACCTCAATTCAACCCTTTATGAGCAAAGCGCAGAAAGAAGGCTCAATAGCACTGAAAAGTATTCAGATGGAGTTGCGTGCCAATGACTGGAGGCTTCGGGGGACATCTCAAGGGGCTTAAATGGTGGCATGTAGGGTCACCCTTTCTCTGTATACCTCAGTTTCCCCATTTGAAACAACAGAGGTCATCTGCATTAACCTTCAGTACCTTCCCAGTGTGGATATTTTGGAACCTCATGCTTCAGACAAAGACCAATAGTGCTGAACAGATTCCAAACTAGTAGTATGGACTGGAGCTGGACTGCAGCAGGTTGGAGGAAACATCGACCATCCCAGAGGCCCTGGCTGGACTGTGATAACAGCTCTTCAACACCACCGTTAGTCTTTAATTGGTATTTGATTTGATTTAACATGATCTTCTGCTTGTAAAACACCTTGAGATGTTTCTGCGTTGTAAGCGCGTCCTGGAAACGCCGGTTTATTGTATTAATAAGTCTCGGCCTGAACATAAAGGGAGATAATTAGAAACAGCAAAGTCCCTTGACACACTCAGGGCAGCCAAAAAGCTCTCGGGAAAACAATCCTTTCAGCCTCTTTTATGTATCTGAAAGAGAAAGCTGTTGCTGCTGGAGCAGCCCCAGTGGATAGAAGAGCTTGTTAGGGTCACTTGGCACACTATTTACAGCTCTCAGCTAGCTCTGCTTCTGTCCAACTCTTGTGGCCCTGTGGCTCCTTACACTGCTAGTAAGTTTCTACTGCAGCTCCTAAAAGTCCAACCTAGGGGCACACTGTGTTGCCAGAAGTTTACTTTAAGATCGTTTGGCATGCAGTGTGTACTTTCTCACAATAATAAACATACGGTACATGCAGAGGCAAAATTCCCAGTATAGATTTGCTTTGTAGTGGACCAAGCCACTATAATGCTACCCCAGATTTCTAGATGCCCATATGAGACCTGAATAGTTTTTTAACCTGGAGAAATATACCTTAAGGGTGACAAAGGTACAAACTGTAGTTATTTCTAAGCATATCCCTAGTTAATATTTTACTATGTGCTATATTTGAATTAGGGCTATACCTGACATAGTAAGTGCATAATGAAAATCTGCATAAATTAATGTGGTTGGGTTCCAAGGCTGTTCCATAAAAATTATGCTTGACCTGGAATGCACTTGAAGAGAATAGGGCAGGATTGGTTAGTTTCTGATTCTAGCTAACATGAGTACCTTATTTAACCTCCACTCTAGTTTGCCTGAGGCATGGCACTATAAACGTAGTCACCTAGAGCCGAGGCTAAAACCTTAAAAAGTTTTCTTGATCCACAGTCTTTCTGAAAATTGATGGGATTACAGACAAGGATTAAGTTTCCAGTTGTACCATCAAGCCTAGTGAATTGGTTCTATATGAGAAATACGAGTAGTATTGCTTTCATTACTTATAAATATCCTTTGTGAAGTTGATTTTAAAGAAATACAGCTTCTGTATTTTCTCACAGCGGGCCCGAAGAGCATTTATACATGTGTGCACGGACTCACACACTACACACACCCCTGTACCACACGCATCCTCCCCCCATCACCCGGTCACTCTGAAGGCTTCTGCATCCACAGGCACCATGGACGTGGATTGGTGCTTGAGCACAGATTGCAGTGAACATACAGCTTGTCATGATGGGATTTTAAAGGAATTTCCTAAGATTCTGCATCTGTAGGAACAATAGTTAACAATGCAGGGAGGCTTGTTTTAAAATCAGTCTTTGGCCCCATCCCCAGAGATCTATGTTCAGTAGGTCTTCGGTAGAACTCAGAGAACTGTATTTTTAATAAGCCCCATAGGAGATGTCTGAGCCAGGGAGCAATTCAAAGTGGTGTCTACTCAATAAGGTTAAGGTACTATTGCAAGAGAGCTGTCTTTTAGGTCCTAAGTATTGTAAGTGGTTTCAGAGCGGCTATCTAAAGGGAGTGGTGTTGTGATCCGAAGTGAAAAAAACAAAGATCAAATGGTGTCTGGAGAAGGAAGAGAGGCAGGGACTGCCTGCTGGCTTGGTGACTCCATGCACATAAGGCTGGGGGAGGCAGGCTGGGTAACTCAGCAGCCTATCCTATTGCAGTGGGTACAACATTGAATTATGATCTTCACTGTCCAGAATTCATGGTGCTTCACCCTGGGGACAGGGGAAAGGACTGTCTCATCCTTCAAACAGCAATCTGTCCTAACATTCCAGTTCTATCTCTTACAAGTTCAAGCACCCTGGGCAAGTAATGCAGTGTCCTTGAGTCCCTAGTCTTACTCTATAGAACTAAGGAGAGTTCTGTAATAAGGCTTAAACAAAACTGTGAGGATTAAAAAAGAAAGACCTGAGATACTAAATGACACGCATAGATTTCCAAGCATTACTTCCCTTCCTCCCTCCTTTTCTCCTAGCTTTCCAGTTTCCTCCCTTTTTCTCTCCTTGTACAGGGCTAAGAATGTCATCAGTGAACTGTGAATCGGGGACCTTTACTTCCTCTCCACCCTCCTCTTGAAAGATCAAGGATGACAGTATTTATTTCCTTGTTCTGAGAATGTAAACAAGCCACAGCCTGGACTGGCAGTAATAATTTACACAACAAATCACATAATGTGCATTTGTAATACACGATTTACAGCCTCTCACTAACTTCAGGATTTACCCACTTGACTTTCTTCCACACGTCAAGGACTTGAGCTGGACACAGAAGACGCACTGGAATCCGCTGTGCAATGGAAACACAGCACCTAGAAACTGATGTCCCCTCCCTGATGCGCCTGTGAAAATGCTGGAAATAACAAAACTCACCTACAAATGAGAAAAATGCATTTGGGGCTGGGACTGTATTTCCCAAAAAATAATAATTGAACTGCAATCGGACTGAATTTGAGGACAAAAGAATTCATGCTTTGTAAAGGGAAGGACGCAGTGGAGGAAGGTCATAAGGATAAAAATGGGCTATTCCTTCCCTACCTCGCCTCAGCTCTAGCCCCTCTGAGGGCTCCATGGAAGGTGAATTTATTGATTTGCAAGCCCAAAGCTTGTTGCACACTTAAAATATGCCAGCCTCTGTTCCAGATGGATTATATATGTTAGTTCATATATTCCCCACCACCTCCTAGAAGATAGGTACAGCCAGTAGTTTTCATTTACCAGGTGAGAAAGCAGATGCAGGAAGCGCAAATGGTGAGCTATAAATAACCTTGAACATTGGACTTTGATAACTCCCCTGGATATGTGTGGAACATACTTTCCTCTTAGGCAAATGGCTTGGAATCCTAAGCCGGAAGTTCATCCTTTTAAAAACGGCACATGCCAAGATACTGTACTTGGCTGTTGCACCTAGTCCTGTTTCTTACTCCCTTTTATGTCCTTAGAGATTACCGTAAAGCATAGCAGGACACTCAGAAGCAATATCACCTCTCTATCCTGTAGCCCTGTAGTTTAAATTTTCCAGATACTATTCTAAGCATGGAGGTTATACGAATTAATTTGATATTTGACAAAAACCTACCAAAGATAAATATGTACATGAGAACACAAAGTCAAAGAGAGATGAAATGTTACCTGAAGTCACTCAGGTAGTAAAGGTTGAATTAAAATTTTAACCTAGATCTTCTGGCTCCAGGACCTCTGCTCTCCCTCAAGGTCACCAATAGAGTAAACATACTTTTCAATATTAATTGAAATTCTAACATGAAATTCTAATATTCAGTATAAATTCTAACATGCCCAATTTCAATTAATATTGCATTATTAATTGTTTTAGTCTGTGACCTTGAGCAACTTGAATAACTTAATATACATGTAGCAAATATTTGCATAATATGTTATTAAGTAAGTGAAGACTTTTGGTAGAAATTATGCTGTTTGCTACTTAAAATCTTTCTTATACAGAGAGGTGACTATAAATAGAATTTGTGACACTGACGGTTGAGGGATGCATCTTCCAGGTGATATGTAACTTAAAGCTGGATGCTGCTAAGGATAATCAAGAATAAAATGAGGTAAGAGGATAAATTTTAAGTAATAGCAATAAAAGAGAAAGAATGTAGATATCATTTATCTAGTGGTTACTAAATGCAAGGCCTTCTGCAAAGTACTTACAAACAACATGATATATATGCATTATCTCCATTTTAAAGACAACAAAGATCAGACTGGGGAAGTAAATTACCCAATCTGCATCATCAGTGAATGCTGGCAGCAAGGTATAAACCCAGATCTGTCTGACTCCAAAGTCTATAATCTGGCCCTGAAATTCCTAGAGTTCTTAAAAAGGGATTTGTGCCTAGTTTGAAACTGTGACATATGTAACTGTGTTCATTTTTGCCTCCCCTATGTATGGAAGAGAGGCCATCATACCATCAGCCCTGTGATTCAACCCAGTGGTATTCTGGTAAACTGGTTCTCTGACAAACCAACCAACTAACAAATAAAACACCTAGTTTGTAGGATTTTCCAGTTTCCACAGCATAAATTCTAACCTGTCAAATTTCAAGCCTCTAGGTCTAGCAACCACCATACAATCGCTCCCAATGTTTTACAGTCTTTTGGGCTAATTGGAGTCAGATGTAACAAACCATTGCTCTAATCCCATGGATGTATAGGAAAGCAGTTTTTACGAATGACTTTCATATTTTTCTTGCATCTCTAATTCTTTCCACAGTTTGGTCCCTATACGGAATGTGGGGATTTAGTAAACATTTGTTGATTAATGAATAAATAAACAATTTTAAGAATGAGCAAGGGCTCAAAATCAGACTATATAGCATGAGATATTGCATTCAGCCATGATAAAGAAGGATCCAATGTCCTCTTACTAAGGAATTTTGTGTGGTTGACTGAATTTTGCCATGCTAATGAGGTGTTCCATTGAGGAAGGCTGCCTGGATGTAGAGTTTCAGTACAGGTATCAATGTACCACTTACCCTCCACTCTTTCCACACCTGGAGATATGATCCATCACCAGCTCACCAACTCCATCTCCAAACAAGCCTTAGGTCCATGACTTCTCCCCATCCCCACTGTCACCAACACACTGAAGCTATGACCCCTTTCTCATCACCATCACCCTGGCAATGGCACCACTCTCACCTAGCAGACAGTGTGCATACCTCATTCCCTCATCATGCCACCATCTTTCTCAGTACCTTTCAAGAACCTTTCTTGTTCTTATATGGTTTAGGCCAAACTCCTTAACTTAGCCCTCCAAGGCTTTGCATGCCCTACCTCACCTCTCCAGCTTCATTGCATGTCGTATATGAGATTTATCACCATATTCTACCTTGGAGCATCCAACTGTTTCTTAGAACATCTTTCTTTTTCACCACCAGGACTGAGTTTAAGTGCCACTTTCTAAAAGAGATGCTCTGGAATGCTCACTCATACCACTCTGCTCTTCTTCATCCTAGCAGTCATCAGAGTACAAATTCCAAGACTTTTAAGTTTCTTGCTATATATCAAGCCTGTGAACTTCCAAGCCCATTAGACTGGGAACTTCATGTGAATGAGAACTACAGCTATTTTTGTTTCATCTCTCTGTACTGACACGATGCTTGGCTCAGTTTCAGCTGCAACTGGAGGTCCACTGTCATGGGTTGGAAGGCAGAAGGCTGCCACCTGAAAGGCAGTGTGGCACAGTGTCAGAGCATGTGTCCTGAGGTCAGATAACTTGGGTTTAAATTGTACTAGCTGTGTGATCTTACACATGAGATTTCATTTACATAGACTTAAGTGTATCTTCTGTAAAATGACCATAGTACTCATAACCCCACCATAGGATTGTTGTAAGGATGGCATGAAAATATTCCATGTGAAGCAGTTAGTTTAGGACTCACCATGGAGTAATTACTTAAATGTGGCAGCTTTTTAAAAATTCCTGTGTCAAAGAGATGCCTCCCATGAAACTCTTGCCTGCCTCATTCTTTGTACCACAGAGGTGAGGACTACATTTTATTGCCTTTTAGTGCCCTTCAAAAGAGTTTATGAAGCACCTCCTTTCTGAAATAAGTGACTGGTTGGGGGCTTCATCCAGGCATTCATTTATTTATTCGTGTATTCAACAGCTCAATATTAATATAACTGACACCCAGTGACAGGACTTGTGTTACAGAAAACAAGATAGAGCTCATATCGCTTAAGAAAGATGATGTCTTATGGTGGGAAGGCAAGTTCTGCTCTTGTCTTCCTGGTTACAAGGCTTTCCAAAATAAACTTGGAAAATCATCACTTGGATGATGAATCTACCAAACCAAAGCACTTTGATATATTTTATCGTTTGTATTTTGCAGTAGGAAGGAAAGGAGAGAGTGTCTACATGCTCCAGTAGGACAACAATATAATTAGACTTATTTTATCATTTGAAGACCATAATAGTACAAACACAGAAATGACCAGTCCAAGGTCAGGTAGAAAGAAACTTATAAATCTGGAAATTTGAGGGCATCTGACTTTTGCAATGGTATTTTCCGTTCTGTGAGCTGCTGACTACAGAAAACCCAAGAAGGCAGCAGTGCTGCTAATAATAATGGTCCTTTCTGATGACCAAAATGGAAGAAGAAATGGATAGTTACGGTTCCCATGGCTGTTGTTATTTCTACTGCAACCATACCTGTATTCTGATCTTAATTCTTTTATAGTTATATATATATTCACATCTTCTCACCCATACATAGATTTCTATAAAATTTAGAAGGGCTCCTATTTTAGCTGTTTAGGCTGTTCAGGTGTGGGTATTTCATAAATATATATGTGCTAATGTTGTTACTATTATTGCTGTCCCATAAATTTAACACCACACACAGGAAGCTCCAGGTGTGTGTTGCTCCTGAATTATTGTTACTTAGGGAACCACTACTTCCTTGTCCCTGACATCTCTACCTTAATGAGGCCTCAGCACAGCTCCTACTCCAGGAATAATCTCTGCCTCCATCCTTGCGCAAGAAACTGAGAGCCCTGGGGATATGGTAAGGATCATTTTTATAACTGCACAGGGTGTATGACTTGGATGCGTCATTGCTGAACAGTCCCTTGTCTGCAGGGAACTGAGAATTCACAGGGGGTTATGGCCTCTACTTAAGGCAATGAACCTTTATTGTCTTCTAATAATAGGAATAAGCACAGCAGCTAATAGTCTCTGAGCACTCACTATATACTGGGCAACGTACTTATGCTTTACATGCATGAGGAGGCATACAGACATTAAATAACTTTCCAAGACATATTAGCTGATAATTATTGAGCTTTTCTTATCATCAGCCACTGTACTTAAAACTTCTTGCTTTAACTCAAGTAATCTTGTGAAGTGAGTATTTCAATTATTTCTGTTTTACAAATGAGGACACTGAAGCTTTGAAAGATAAGATTACTTGTATCAGCATCCTCAACTAGTGATGAACAGTGTTAGTTCTTGATCCCAGCCTGTGGGACTTTAAGAACCATGTTCTTAGTTCTTCCCTTTTATTGATGCCCTAACTTCATGACTTAAGACATTACTGAACAGCATTTAAAACATAATTTCCCTAATTATGCAACCACCAGGCCTTCCATTTCACCAACTTTTTTTCCAGGGTGTGTGTGTGAACATAGTCTTCCAGAGGGTTGCCTTTGTAGAGATGAAAGGAAGCAGCTTGCTCATTGCCTCCCCTGTGAAGCTAGCCTTGTTTCTTGTCAAGCAGATTTCAGCAGCTGCTGCTCCACTCTTACAAAGTTGTAAAATCTTCAAACCATCACAGAGTCATCCTGGTACAATGTAATTATGTCTCCTCCTGAGCTTCCTGCCTACCTGCCTGTGGATCCTGCAATGTTGGCCTGAGCCGGTCTCCTTTGCAAGTCTTGTGAATTGTCCCACGTCTGGTATAGATCTGTGCTTGGAGAAAGTGTTTTCGTTCTTTCTTTCTTTCTTTCTTTCTTTCTTTCTTTCTTTCTTTCTTTCTTTCTTTCTTTCTTTCTTTCTTTCTTCCTTCTTTCTTCCTTTCTTTCTTTCTTTCTTTCTTTCTTTCTTTCTTTCTTTCTTTCTTTCTTTCTTTCTCTCTCTTTTTCTTTTTTTTTAATGAATGGATTTATTTCTAACCTGAAGATCTTTGAGTGTCCAGCTTGGGATCAAGACTTTTCCACCTTTCTCAGTTATTGTCATGAAACCCCCAAACCCTGAAATTAACAGCAAACATATATTGTCTCACAGTTTCCATGGAGGAGAACCCAGGTGCTAAATCACTGGTCCTCTGGCTTCAGACTTCTTCTCATAGGGCTTCCATGAAGTTGTCCTCCAGGCCTGCTGTCCTCTCAATGCCGGGCCAAGGCAGGATCTGCTTTCCAACTCACTCATGTGTTTCTTGGCAGAATTTAACTCCTGGAGGGCTGTTAGCCAAAGGCCATGCTCAGGTCCTTGTCATATCATTCTCCCCAGAGTGCACTTGTGTCAAAGTACATGACTGGACCAGGCCAAGAAAAGTGAGACTAGTGAGACAGAGAGAGAGGGTGACACAATGGAAGTCGGTCTTTGGTACCCCAATGGGAGAAGTGACATCCCAAACTTTCCCTGAGCCCCATATGAGAAAACCAAACCCTCAAGGAATTCAATTATAGAGGGATGTGGCAACCAGAAGGTGAGGAACATTGGAAGCCATTTAGAAGCCACCTGTCTCAGTCCTGCTGATCTATTTACTTTCCTGCAGGCATATATATTGTATTTTAGGTGACATGTGCTTGTTCATGTCTGTATATTTGAAGAGTAACTTACCACCAAGCTTATGTGCTCTAATTTGATCCAGGATGTCTTCAGCCTCTTGGTGTAAGCATCTTCTGATATTCTTGTGAACTCCCTTTACAGAGCAAGATTCTTCTGTCTAGCCCAAGTACCTTTCCTTGTCTCTCCTTCCCAGGTAAATGTAGATCTTTCTCACAAAGTCTTCAGAGCCTGACAGCTAAAGACTCATCCTTTCGCATTATAAAGTACCTGCTGCATGCACAGCACTCAACATAATGACTGGCATTTAGTCGGTACTCAACTACTTTCGTGTTGACAATGTAGATGCATAGAAGCTTGCACTGTGGTGGGAGAGTTAGCCAGAAAAGACTGGAGTCATTATCTTGGATAAAGCTACCTTTCATTGGTAGATTACTTGGACTTCCTCTCTAAGTTGCTACCTACCCGGCTCTCTGGCTTCTTCTGCCCATGCCATACCACGTATGCCTAATATCCCCAGCCCTCCGGTTCTGTGTCGTGAAAGCCCTGCTGTTCCTCTGATCCACACATCTTCCATCTTGCACTCAGATCACTCGTCTATGTTGTAAGCCTCAGCTCTGAGCAGCTATTCTGTGACCCTGGTTTAGGAGTTTCTCCTCCCCTGTCTGACCTCTACCTCCCCTGTGAATGTCACACCACTCCACTGGATAGTGCAACTCTTGATGCCTCTGGTCTCCATATCCACAGCTCCCAAGAACTCAGTGCAAAGTGGGCTTTTAGCAAGTATATTCAGAACTTATGTCCAAACTTGGGCTCCAGACTCTCAGCACAGAGCTGTCTGCACAGCCTCAGGGACTTCCTTGACACTAAAAACAAGACAGAAAGTGGATCTAGAATGTCCTGTGGGCTAAGTCGACTCTTGCTTTTTTGTAGGTGAAATATTTAAACTAGCAGATTCGAAAGGTTTAGGTCGAGAATGTCAGCCTAAAACAGAGAGAAGCCTTCTTGGGAAAATGTGCTTGGGCAGAAATGCTTCACAAAATGCTTCACAGAACACCCTCTCGCTCTCTCTTTCTCTCTCTCTCATCCTCTTTCCTTCCTCGAAGGTCTAAAGGCAAAGCTGTTTATCTCCAGAAGGTTGTTTAAACACAATGCAGATATGCATTTGTGGAAATGTTGGTATCAGAAGAAGATGGAATAGGTTGAAAAATAGGCTCCTGGACTTAAAAAGTTGTGGGGGAAGCGTATGTTCATTGCAGTTAAGTCTCCAGGTGCTTCACAGCTGCACCCATGCCCCGGGAAAGGATGGAGTCAATCGCCTCCCAGATATTTTACTATTTTCCTGTACCAGAAAGCAAGGGTGTGGATACTGAACAGGAGCCTGGGGACCCAATTCCTCAGGCCAAAGCTTCTTAAAATTTCTTAAACCCTGAGGTGTCATTGCTAGTAAACTAGGTGTCTAAGAATTTAGAAGAACAAGGATGTCACTGGCTTGAGTCCCAGTGCCTCTGACAGTTTCTGTAACTTTGCATCTCTCTAAGCTCTATTTCCCTCATTTATAATATAAGAATGATGACAATTACCTTTGAAGGTTGTTCTTAAGAAGCAAATTAAATACTGTAAGTTAGCGCTCAGTGCATAGACCCCTGGCTTGGTTCACAGTGGGTGCTTAAACTAAATATCTGTTTCCTTTCTTTATGTTTGAATATTTTTTTAATGCATATAATTTGTAGCACTGAGCTTGATGCATATAACATACCTTGATCATTTTCAATCCCTCTAACTTCCTCTCCCTTTACTCTCCCCTCCCCTCAACTCCTTTTCCCATCTCCAAGATCTACCTTCCAGTTTCCTTCCTCTTGCCTTTATTCTCATATAAAAGAAAGCATATGATATTTTACTCACTGAGTCTGGGTTACTTTGCTTGATGAGATGGTCTCAGTTCCATCCATTTCCCTTCAAATAACATGATTTCCTTCTCCTCCATGGCTGAATAATACTCCACTGTGTGTGTATGTCACATTTTCTTTATCTATTCATCTGCTGAGGAGTATCTAGGCTGCTTCCACAGTTCACTTACTATGAATTGTGCTGCTATAAATATGGGTATGTATGTTTCACTAGAGTATGCTGTCTTTAATTCTTTGAGGAATATACCATGGAGTGGTATAGCTGGATCAAATGATATTTTCTACTTTCTGTGTTTTGCAAAATCTGCATATTGATTTCCATAGTGAATCGTATTAGTTTACATTCCTGCCAATTATGTAGGAGGGTTCCTTTTCCTCCCACACTCTGGCTACTGTTATTTTCCTTTTGAATGCTTGATGATAACTGTTCTGATAAGAGTAAAATGGATCTTCAAAGTAGATTTTATTTGCATGTCCATAATGTCTAAAGATGGGGCCGGGGATATATCTCAGCGGCACAAGTGCCTGCCTGGCAAGCATAAGGTCCTGAGTTCAATTCCCTGTACCAAAAAATAAAAAATAAAAATAGAAGCTTGAGATCATAATGTCTAAAGATGTTGAGCACTTTTAAAATATATATTGGTTATTTGTACTCCTTTTGAAATGTACATAGTCATTTGATAATTTATGGATCATGTTATTTGCTTTTTTGAAGTTACTTTTTAGTTTCTAGTCTAGATATTAATCCTCTAGCAGAAACTTAGCTAGCAAAGGTTTTCTCCCATTCTATAGGTTGTCTCCTCATGTATTCATTGTCCCCTTTGTTTTGCAAAAGTTTTTAATTCGATGTAATCCCATTTGTTATTTTGATATTATTTTCTATGCTATTGGAGTTCCATTCAGGTTCTTTGCTTGTGCCTAGGACTTTTGAGTACTTGTCTATAATATCTTCCAATGGGTTTAAAATTTCTGGTCTTATATCTAGATTTTTGATCCACTTTAATTAATTTTAGTACAGGGTGAAAGATGGTCCTAATTTCAGTATTCTGCATGCAATATCCAATTTTTCCAGACCATTTGTTAAGCACGCTGTCTTTTATGTGGAGTATGTTCTTGGTCCCTTTGTCAAAAACCAGATGGCTTTTGGTCTTAAGCTTGTTTGTATGTCTTCTGTTATATCCCATCAGTTCTCAGATCTGTTTTAGTGTCATTATGATGTTGTTTTTGTTACTATGACTTTGTAGTATGACTTTAAATGGAATATTATGATGCTCGCAGCATTGTTCTCTTTTCCACTCAGCGTTGCTTTGGCTGTTCTAGGCCTTTTCTGTTTTCGTATCAACTTTAGGATTATTTTTTGAGTTCTGCAAAGAATGTTGTTGATATTTTAATAGGGATTCTACTGAATCAATAGATCATTTTTGATAATTTGGCGATATCAAATCTGCCACTCCATGAACAGGGGAGGTTTTCTATTTTTTATGTCCTTTTAAAATTTCTTTCTTGCGTGTTCTGTGATTTTCGCTGTAGAAGTCTTTCAATTATTTGATTAGGTTAGCAATTTTTAAAGATTTTGTGGATGCAATTGTTTTCCTGATTTACTTTTCAGTGGATTCATTATTAGTGCACAAGAATGCTATTCATTTTTGTTTTATTTTTATTTTGAACCCTGCAACTTTGCTGAATTTGTTTATCAGATCTAAATGTCCTCTGATGGAGATTTTTTGGATCTCCTGTGTAAAGGAACATATTATCTACAAATGAAGGTAATTGGACTTCTTCCTTTCCTATGTGTTTCTCTTTTATTTTTTTATTTTTTTCTTGCCTAACTGATCTGGCTAAAGTTTCAAGTATTGAACAGAAGTTGTGAAAATGGACATGCTTGTCTTATTCCTGGTTTTAGAAGAAATGCTCTCAAATTTTTCCCTCTTCAGTATGATGTTGGGCATGGGTTTGTCATATATGGATTTTATCAATTTGAAGAAAGCTCCTTTTGCATATATTCTCTCTAGAGATTTTATCATGAAAGGATGTTGGATTTTGTTGAAGGCTTTTCTACATCTATTGAGAAAATCATTATCTTTTAATCCTTGATTCTATTTATGTGGTACATTTATTGATTTACATATGAGGAACCATCCTTGAATACCTGGGAAAAAATCAACTTAGTTGCAGTGTATGACTTTTTAAATGTGTTGTTGAAGCCTCTTTGCCTAAATCTTTTTGAAGATTTTGACATTTATGTTCACTGAGAATATTGATCCATATTTTTTCTTTTTTTGCTAGGTCCTCATTCAGTTTTAGTATCAGGGTAATGCTGACTTTTGATAAATTTGGAATCATTTCTTCCTTTATGTTATGTGAAAAAATTTGAGAAACATTGGTGTTAGTTATTCTTTCAAGGTCTAGTAAATTCAACAGCAAATCTATCAGATTCTATGGTTTTCATAGTTCGCTGAGATTTTATTGCTGTTTCAATCTCATTGCTTGTCAATAATCTGTTTATATATTTATATCTACTGGTTCAGTGTTGGCAGGTCATTATTCATTTCCTCTAGATTGTTCAAGTTATTGGAATATAATTTTTCAAAATAGTTTTTAATAGTTTTCTGAATTTCAGTGATGTGTCAGTTGTAATTTTGCCTTTTTCATCTAATTTTAGTAATTTGGACCCTCTCTGTACTCATAGTTTGATAAGGTTTTATCAATCTCGTTTGTCTTTTCAAAGAACCAACTTTTTAATGCATTGATCCCTTTGGATTTTCTTTTAATTTCTATTTTAGTAGCTTCTGCTTTGTTTTTGATAATTTTTTTCTTCTACTAGTTTGGGGTTTCTTTTTTTTTTTTTTCTTATTTTTCAAGGACCTGAAAATGCATCACTAGGTTATGTATTTGAGATCATTCTGTTTGTTTGCTGGTTTGTTTGTTTAATGGAGGCACACATAGCTATGAACTTTACTCACAGAACTAGTTTCATTTTGTCCCATAGATTCTGACATTAATTGTTTCCATTATTATTTGAATCATGAAGTGTTTCCATTATCATTTTATTTTTTAAGTTTCTCCCATGATTTCTTCATTGGTTTACTGATCATTCAAGAGTGTATTATTCAATTTCCATGTGCCTGTGTAGTTTCTGTGGTTTCTTTTGTTGTTCATTTTTAATTTCATTTCATTGTGATCTGATAAAGTACACAAAAGTATTTTAGTTTCATTGTTGTTGTTTTACTGACACTTGCCTTATTATCTAAAAATATAGTGTATATGAAAGAAAGTTCTGTGGACTGCAGAAAATAATGTGTATTATGCTGTTGTTGGATGAAATACTCTGTAGATATCTATTAAGTCTGTTTAATCTATAGTATAGTTTAGATTGATGCTTCATTCTTTTGTGGTTTACCTATCTATTTGTGAATGTAAAGCCTTCAAGTCACCCACTACAATTGTACCGTCTGTCTTATGATCTTTTTCAATTAAGTGGTGTTTGTTTTATGAAATACAGTGCTTCAGTATTTGGTTTGTATATATTTACAATTGATATCTCTTCTTGGTAAATTGTTCCCATTTCCAATATATACTGGTCTTCTTTTTTTGACTATTTTTCATTTTAAGTTTACTTTGTCAGATGTATAATATTGTAAAATATGGTGAATATTTAAATTTTTAAAAATGTATTACCATAAAAGACACCTTGTCATTAATCCCCCTTACCCCTTTTCTGCTAAAATACTTATCCCATCATTCTTACCACTTTCTGAAGCAATTCTGGAAGTCCTTTTTTGTGAATGTCATTGCACTGTCATACACTTTCGTGACTGCCCCAATTCAAAATGTTTACCTTTCAAGGTCATTTTGAATTGGTGACACACCAGAGGTTATATGGTACAAGATCCAGTGCACAAGATGGATGAGGGCACATTGTAATATCCTTAGTTGCCTAACCTTTCATTTATGGCATTTGATAGAACCTTTCACTGTGTTTTTTGTCACAACTTGTAAAGATGTTCCACAATAGCTTCAGAAAGTGGCGAGAACAATGGGATAAGTGTATCTGAAGTATGTGTGTTGGGGGGGGGCTGATACATCAAGGGCAATGCGTTTTTACTATAATAAAACTTCCAAATTTAAACATTCACTGTATATTTTGATGACATTTCACAGGTATAGCTGCTCCAGCTTATTTTGTGGCTGCAGGTGCTAGAAGTATTGTTTTCTATCCTTCCACTTTCAGCCTTTATGATTCTTTGCAGGTAAGGTGTGTTTCTTGCAGGCAACATACACATAGGCCTTGTTTTTTGATCCAGGCTTTCCATCTGTCTTTTAGTAGAGTATGAAAATAATTTACATCGTGTTGTTATTGAAAGCTATGTACTAATCCCTGTTATTTGTCATTTTTCTAAAGGTTTATTTATTTCAATTCTCATTCTCTTTTTTTAATCTTCCAATGAAATTTATTCTTCCCCTTGGCATTGCAGTTGTGGTTGACTTATTTCTTAGTGTTTAGGATTTTATGGAGTGTTTTCTGGAATGATGGTTTAGCACCCATAAGTTTCTTTAGTTTATCCTTATCTTGTAAGGGCTTTATTTCTTTTTCAGTTTTGAAGAATAACCTGGCAGAATATAGTAAATCTGTGTTGATGTTATGTTGAGTCCAGATTATTCTAAAGGGCCTCATGCTCTGCTATGTGAAGCTTTTGGAAGGTGATCGAGTCATGAGGTGAATAGAGCTGACTTGATGTGAGAAGGTGGGTTCTTGTTGGAAGAGGTGGGTTACTGGCAGCATAACATGGAACAATATATCTGCTTTCCTAACTCCTTACTTCTCTCTCTGATTTCTAACTACCATGACATAAACAGCTTTCTTCTGCCCAGGCCTTCCCACTATGCCACCAATCTTGCAAGGACTGGGACTTTGGGAAGTCTGTGCCAAAATAAACCTCTCTTCCTTTTAGTTGCAGGTGTCTTATATTCCAGTAATGAAGAAAATGACTGAGAAAGTTGGCAATTATTTTGTCTCAGAGCTTGAAACATATCATTCCAAGCCCACTTGCCCTTTAAAGTTTCTGTTATGAAATATGCTGTTATTCTAATAAGTTTGCTCCAACAAGTTACGTGCTGTTTCTTTCTCATAGCTTTCAAGATTATTTCTTTGTTCTGAGTTTTTTTGCAGTTTGATGTTAGACTACAGTGTGTCATGGAGAATTTCTTTTTCAGTCGTATCTATTTGGGATTTTGTTTTGTTTGAGGTTTGGGTTAGTTGGTAGGGGGAAATTTAACCCATGGCTTCTTTTGAAGCTACCTCTCAACCTTTTTATTTTGACACAGCGTCTTGCTAAATTGTCCAGGCTGAACTTGAACTTGCAGTTCTTTTTCTTCAGCCTCCTAGTCCTGGGACTACAAACTTGTGCCACCAGATCCAGCTTATCTGGATTTCTAAATGCCTTCATCACCTAATTATTCATCTCGTTCCTCAGGTTTATAAAATATTATTCTGCAATAATTTCTTTGTGTAAGTTTTCTGTGCCATTAGCTTATGTTTCCTAACCCTCCTCAAGGCCAATGGACCTTAAATCTGGCCTTTTAGAGTCATTCAAGAGAACTTGAATAATCTGTTCACTGTCTATTTTTATCTTGATTGCCATCTGAATATTCTAGTACATCCACCTTGTCTTCAGGTCTTGTTATTCTTTCCTCTGATTCATCTTACCTGCAGTTTAGACTTTAATTGACTTTAATTTCTTTATTTTATGGAAAAAAGATAAAACAGAATTTCATAAAAAATAACAGGAGAATAACAATCATTACTACATTGCATACTGTCATCCTCAAAGTAGTTACTAACAGTACAATATATGGGTATAAACATCCTCCAATCGATATTGGCACAAACCTTCCATTTCAATGAACACTAATAATAGGGCTAACTTGTACTTTTCTCCCTTTTCCCTTCCTTTCCCCTCCCCCATCCTAGTTTCTTTTAAACAATACCTTCCCATTTCACAGTATCTATTGTACATTGTAGATTTTGTTTACTCTTTTAATTTCTCACACCAGGAAGCCAATATGATGTTTACCCATGTGAGTCTGATTTATTTCACTTTTGAATATGCTCTCAAGCTGCATCCATTTACCTATAAAATTTTTCACTTTGACTAATGAGGTTTTTGTTTTTTAGGATTTTTGCTCGGCTCTTTTTCAGAAACTGTCTTTTAAAATTTTTATTTGTACGTGTTTTCAGTACATAATGATTACATTCATCATGGGGAGTTGGCACATGTACACATCACATCTGAGTTTTTTCTTCATCCCCTTCCTACCCTCTTCTTTCTCTCTTTCTCCACCTCTTGGTTCCCTTCTCTTGTCCAAAACAGAACCTCTGTTTTATCTGAGGTCATCATTCGTATCCTGCATTGTCTTCCTTAATTCAGTCACTTAGTTATTTATATTTCCTTTGACCTCATTGATGATTTTAGCAATCAGTTCATTCAACTGCTTACTTGTTTCTTCTTTGACCTCATTGATCATTTGGACAGTGTTTTTAAAATACTTTGCTTGAAATTTTATCCATTTCAGTATCTGTGAGATCCATTTTGGGAGAGGTATGAATTTTTGGAGACACATTTTGCCATATTATATTATTGTTCTTGTGTTTCAGTGGCAAGTTTTATAGATCTACTGGGATAAATATCTCTACCACTGAGGTGAGAGGGGTTTTTTTAGTAAGTGGCTTTATCTCTGTAACCTACCCTGGGCTCTGGATATAGCTCTGGGTGAAATCATCCACTCCATCTCTTTCAGCTTCTAGGTTAAGTACTCATCACTGTTTTGAGAGGCGAGAATAAACAATTGAGACTCACACAACATATTATCATATAGTTAAGATCTTGTTTTTAAAAACTTCCACTACTTGAGTAACCCTGGAAAAGACAAAGAAATTAATAAACTACAAAAGGGTATAAAAATTAAACATTAATGGTACTCAGATTAATACTAATAATATATATTAAAGAAAAATAGGGACATATAGACAAAAGTATATATGAAAGAAAGAATAAAGAAAAAGAGAAAGAAAGGGAATATTAATGAGAAGTGAGAAAACGGATAGGCTGATTGAATCCAATTATTGAACTAACAATAAAACAAAGTTAAATAAGTCTATGGGCAATAATCAGCATGGGAAAATGAGATAAAACAACATAAAACACCATAGAAACAAAAGCTGAAATAAAGACACATACCTAGGATTGCACGCGCATGCGCGCGCACGCGTGCACGCGCGCGCGCGCACACACACACACACACACAGTGACCAAACCAAACCAAAAATACTCCCTTATAGGTGTATTTACAATGGGGACAATCATTCTGCACTGCTGGTTAAGATAAATGTCCCAGAACTGCTTGGCATCGCTGCTGCCTTAGTCCACAATGATCAGGAGATGGGCTATGCAACCTAGCCTGGCACTGATGGTGGTAGCAGTTAGGCTAGGCACCCATGGCTTCTTCACAAGGAATATTTTGTAAATCTCACAAAATAGAACATACTCCACACCTGTGCAGCAGGCAGTGCCATACCCAAGAGGCGGCTTCATTTACTACTCTAACTACTGATATTTCTGGGTTTCATCTGGTCCCTGGCTCAGTTAGGTCCTATTCTGGTCCCCCTACTTCCCCATACAACCATGCACCAGCTGACCTAGATGAACATCTCAGTGTGGCCGGTGGGTGCCACTTGCCTATAGTCTGCCATAATGGATCTCCTTGAATATTTCCTATCACATCCTTATCACAAGACCCCTCTGGCTGAGACTTTCTTACTTCAAGGCTAAAAACCTCAAATCCTTAATTTGTCATTCTCTCCTGATATGATTTCAAGTTCAGGCCTGGTTGCCTTCTTCAGAACATGGACCACTTTTCCATATCTTACTTAGAAAATCACACAAGTCTGAGCTGGAGGGTCCTTCTCTGAAGTGAACTGAATCTAGGTCCTTTACCAGACCATCTCTCTCCCCCAAGATTAAGTCAAAGTCCATATTCTTTTCATTGCTGTACTCTATGTACATCATTCTGTTAGGTCATTTTGTGGGAATACTGGGTATGGATCATTCTGATCGAGAGTTGTTGAGGAAAATGCATTAAACAGTAGCTGTCCAGGGTCCAACAAAGCCTCAGCACATTGGACAAGCTCTTCAGGTGTTTGTACCTTCTCATGCATCTATTGACTCTTCTGTAGGTCTCATGATCTTTCTACTGCTTTTGAGCCATCTTAAATTTATACAGGTATTCTTGGTACAAAGGTCAGTGCGTGATTACATTTGTTGGTGTTAAATTTGAAAATATGATGATGAGGAGGAGGATACTGATGATCATGATGTCATGGTGGTAATGTTGATGCTGAAAACTGGTAGACTTTCTGTTCTCTGGCATGTATTACCCTATGTAATCTTCCTATTAACCCTGTGGAGGAGAGCCTGTTTTATAGGTGAGGAAAAGAAATTAGTTCAATGTCAACCAGAAAATGACAAAAATGAGATTTAAACCTACGCTTCATTAACTCCAAAGTCCATGTTCCTCTGTAGTGTATGTTATCCTGTTTAGTCATTTTGTGTGTAACAGTCAGTCTTCTCTGGGATTCTTTGCATCCCCAGTGCCATGGGCAATGAGAACAGTGTCCTGAGCACTGTTTTTGTTCTGGGATGAATTGGTTAAGGTAGGAAAAGGGAAAGTGGTAAACCAGGAAACATCATCATGGGAGCTGGGGAAGATGGGCAGAACCTTGGCCCTGAGCAAGGCTCTTCTCCCTCCTTCTAACCTTTATTTAGCATGATTAGTTATACTAACTGATCACAAAGGGCTCTTCCAGCTCTGCTTTTTCTGATTCTATGATTTTACTCTTTGTGTGAGAGACAATAGAATCTCTGCTTGGAACAAATAAGGATGAAGAGCCTATTTTCCTGAAAATCTATTTTGGAGAGGAAGAAAGGGGACCATTTGTGGGACTCTTGGCGTTAGAAATGTGTGTTCAGTGTGTTCTAACTGTAGGAGCAGATTTTCATTTCACATTGATGTATCAACCCTTCACAGTGAAGGTCAGCAGTGAAAAGAGACCAGAAAGTAAAACAGTAACACAGTCAAGAGGCTTGGTATCCAGATCTGGATTTGAATCCTGGCTTTGTCTTGCAGTACTGCCCCAGCCTTAGAGTAAATTCGTTTCATCATTGGTAAAATGAGATAACAAACCTTTATAATTGAACAAAGAAAGTAATTATCATAAAATATTTAAAACAATATGCTGTACATCCCAAGTACTCCCCAAAAGATGTCATTATTATTGCCATCATTATCATTAACAAGCTCCAAGTTCAGATAATGTTCAAATATAGGCTGAATGTTCGTGGGGGAGCATTGCAAACATGATCTGCCTTGTGTGACCTGTTGAGGTCAGGACTCTTGTAGTTTCTTGCCGTTCTGAGATTCTATGATTCAAGTTAGACAGATGGTATATAAGGGGGCATATAAGAAGAATACTGGGTTCCTATGAGTTGCAATCCAGAAGGTAACTTCTGGGAGACAGGAAATCTCTTTGATCTTTCAATCCAGGTTTCCCTCAGATATGTTGAGAAAAGTAGAAAGGAAATCATATGGAGCTAGAAGTGCATGTGTGCTGTCACAAGGAAATGGACGAGCAAATCCAACTGCAATAGAAGCCTTCTGGACCATCTGACCAAAACCTATGTTCTATTATTTCCTATGTACAGTCTAAGTGTCAGGAGAAAGAGGGAAGGTGGAGCGAAGACCAGATGCACCACAAATGCTGTTTCCTTGTTTTTGCCTGCACAAACCTTGGATCAAAGTCCACTTACATCATCTAGAACAATGGTGGCGAACCTCTGGCATGCATATTGCAGCAGGCTGTTATCACTGAAATGTTTGCCATCCCTGATCTAGAAGAATAGAATAGTGGCTTCTCCAGCAAGTTCTGTGAACAAAAAAGCTAGACGTCCTTCATGGAAGTGAATGAATACTGGTTCTTATCTTTATGGTAGTCATGGAAACTTGTGTCTTCTGTTTTTCTTTGTCTATTAGCAAGAGTTGCTCCTTAGCTCTTCTTTACCACTCTTAATTCTACCTTTGTATGGGCTGAATATGGTAGTAACCAGACAGCATATAGTCTTACAGAACTAACATAAGAATAAGCCACTAATGTCTTCAAAATAATTTTTGCTTGTACCAGCTAATATTCATCTGCGAATTTGAAACACAACTGCCCCCTCTTCTATCTCTTCCTTTCCCATTTATTTCTGAGCCTTTCTTGAACTTTAGCTCTTTCAAATCATCTTCTCTGCTGTTTCTCATTTCCACATTGCAATTTCATCTATTGAGTACAGCATCTTTTTTCTTTCTCTAATCCATTCCATCAGCCTGCTAAATATAAGTGGAACAGTCTTTAACCTCCTGAACTCATCTCTTGTACCTGCCTCTTATCCTTCTTTGCACATATTTTCCTGTGAGTTTAAAACTGTGTTTCCTTCTAACACTTGGAAATTAGAAGAGTGCAGACACTGGAGTCAAATAAGACTGGCCATGAAACTGCCCTCCACCATTTCCCTATCGCCTATTAAGTTTCAATTTCCCCCTACTTTTAAATGAATTAGTAACCACTGACTTTCCAGGGTGTTAAGAAGTTTGAACAGAATGACATATGCGTAATCTTTAGAGCAGTGCCTGCCACGGGGGCAAGAGTTAATTGTTGGAATCTATTATACTTACTGAGAACAAGCTTTGCATATATTTTTTATCCTTTTTTCAATTTTTTTTTATTTTAAAGAAAATAGTACAAAAAAAGAACAATAGCAAGATACAAACAACACAAAGCAAAGACATTAAAAATGATACAGGGTTTCAAACCAAATGATGGAGATTAACAGTGGTTGTTATATTACATATTGTTATCTTCAATGAAGTTACTCAGATTACCAGATGTAAGAATAGAAGATTGATCAAATCATTAAAGGGAATAAGAAAATAATTAAAAGAACATTAGAGACAATACATAGTGTCACTACGCAGGATTGTAGGAATTCACCAATGGATTGTTATACTGCAAATTGTTGTCGTCACATATATATATGGATTGGTGGACTAACTGTGCTGTTGGCGTCTGATGGTTTGTTGAGGGGAATAGTTAATGATTAAAAGGGTTTTTTTTTTAATATTTTGACCAATTTTGCATGCTTGTATCTGGTAATCTGAGCAACTTATTTTTTGTCTTTTTTGAGACAGGGTCTCTCTGTGTAGTTCAGACTGGCCTTGAGCTCACTTTGTACCCCAGGCTGGTCTCAAAATTGTCATGATCTTCCTGCCTCAGCCTCCCAAGTGCTGGGATTACAGGCATGCTCCACCACACCCAGCTAGCATATATTATGAAAGTAACTCATTATTTGCTTATTTTGTTCTCTATAATGATGGTTCTGAAGTCCGGATATATGTCTTATAAGTGCAGTGGTTCTTCTGTATTTGAACTGGAGTTTACAATGGAATCTCTGTTTCATCATCTGTTTGTTGGTTTTAACAGCATTTCTTAATGTGTAGTGTTGTGATAAAAAGTCAGTGAGATATTTGAAAGCAATTCATGAACTAATAAGAACTAAAAGAATACAGCATCATCTGTGGTATGTTGCTCACCTGCACCCTTGTCAAGATGTCCATTCTCACCACCTGCAAGTCACTGTTGCATTTGTAAACACAGCTGCTTACAATGGCCACAGAGAAATCCCAACAACCAGCTCTCTAGAGCCCCATTCGGTGCCTGCTGCCAGGGGCCTTGACTTCAGCAAGGTGCCAAAACTCAAGCCTGCACTGAAGAAATTCTCCTTATCTGCGGAAGGGAACTGCCAACGTTGACCCCCCCACTGGCCTTACAGATGATGACTTGGCCCTGAGTACCACAAGGAGTTTGTGTAGCTTTTCCTGGTGTTAAGAGGAAAGGAGAAATAGCAACCTAGGGTACCCCTTTTTCCTTTTGCCACCGCTTCACATTTTTCTTTGTGTGATGCAGAAGCTGCTTTGAAGACTGCAGTCAATATCAGGTGGTATGAGGAGTCTCAGTGAGTTCACTGAGATGGTTACCACAGGTCGACAGGGCAAGCAGAGGTCTTGAGGCAAGCTGCTCAGTGGTTAGGGTGGTTGCTTCTGCTCTGTTGAGGGGATGTCTAGTGGGTTAATGAGATGTTTTGGAAGGTAGTGGCTGTGAGCTTGCCTCTGAAGTCTGGCGGTTTTTCAATTCAGCCTCATTGCTTCCGAACTGCACGGCCTTTGACAAACAGTAGCCTGTTTCCGCTTTGCAAAATGTAGGTGGCTCTAGAAACCATCTCATAAGCCTTCTGTGATGATGAAATGAGATGCTGCATGAGAAAGTTTAGTTATATTGTCTGGTACATAAGTTGTTATGTATAAGTGTTGGCAATGGGATGATAATAACAATGATGACTTTCTAACTAGGAAAGATATCATAGGAAAAAACAATCTTTACAAAGTATCACAAGGATACTCCAGATGTGATTTTTAAAAAATAAAGTCAAGCTGGCAATATCTAATTTGGGGGACAGAAAGCTCAATGCAACCTAATTACTACCTAAATAACTACTATCTACTACCTAACTAACTCAATAGCTACTCTCCAGAGGAAGTATTAGATGCATCCTATTTAATTTGGGCTATATAAGCTGGCTTATAGACTCAGCATCTAGGACTCTTCAAACGTTAAGCTGTCTGAGAGTTGAATTGCTGGTTATTAAGAGTTGAGTCTTCTGTCTCTGAAAGTGTGCAGACAAGAGCTGGAAGAACCTTTGCATAGATATTACAAAGGACAAACCTACAGAATAAGAGATATCGAGTAAAATACTTCATTAAAGTTTATCTTGGATCTGAGATTGCCAAGCTCAGAGACCACACATACACACATGCACACATAGACACACACACACACACACACACACACACACACACACACTCATTTATGACAGTGACAGAGGAGAGCATGAGGACAGACAATGGACCCAAAAGTGTAGGAAGAGAGAACAGATGTGCCATGTTGAAGCATCACACAGAAATGCTTGGAGAGTCTACACATAAGAGACTAGCTGGGGATATGGCCCTCATATGCTAAAGATTCTGTGAAAGCTCCAGTTTCAAATATCCTTTCTTCCTGCCTCTAGCATGACATTTGTGCTTGGCAGACAATGTGCCCCAATTTTAGTTTCCAGAAATACAGCAAGAATAGAGGTCTAGAGCACAGGTGGTGCAGGAGTTCCAGGAAGCCCTCAGGTTGATGAGGCTCTAAAGCAGTCTGTGCTGGTCATCATTGTGTAGGGAGATTCGAACCTCACAAGAGGCTTTTTGGGTGATACCTAACTAGATAGGGACCAACTCTTACCAGATAAAGTGAGTGATTACATTTGACTAGAAAAATAATATTCTACTACTGACATCTCTTGGTAGAAAGGAAAACACTATTTAAGCAATTACTGGGGCTGGGGATTTAGCTCAGCGGCAAAGCGCCTGCCTGGCAAGCGCAAGGTCGTGAGTTCGGTTCCCGGTACCGGAGAAAAACCAAAAAAAAAAAAAAAAAAAAAAAGCAATTACTCATTCATTCATTCATTAGTAATGTTTGCTGAGCACCTACTACAGTCAAGGATGCTATAGGCATGGGAAATAGTAACAGTACATGTCATAGGACGTCTGGCATATAGGAGATGCACATTATGCATCTACTTATTGAATGAGTTAATTTCCATTTATGCAGATCAAAGTTCAGAGGACTAACCTGACTTTCGTACAAGGATCAGCAGCTAACTATAAAGGCAGAATTCCAGCATGGGCAGAAGTCCCACATCTGTGGTTGCCTCTATGGATGCCAAGTGTAGGGTAGTTGGGAAGTGAGGCTTTGACACAGTGAGATAAAAGATACTGGCAGCTTACAGAGACCAAGGCATGAATCAAGTACAGTGCTTAGTGCTTTGACAATGATGTCCCATTTAAACCCCCTGCTTCCTTACCAGTTGGGGACTACCACTGCCCACTGTGTAGGTTAGAAAACTGAGGCTCTGAAAATTTCTATATCTTGCCCAGGGTCATGCAGCTATTAAATGGACAAATTTGGATTGAAATCTCTGTCTAGATCCAAAGCTCAGCCTCTCCCTCCTCTAAACGTTCTTTCCCCTCCTGGTGTCCTCAACCCTGATGTTCTGGGTCACTGAAATCCCAGCCCCTACATGTAGCATCATTTGCTATTTAAAGAAATAAATGACTTCTTCAAATGGGACCTTCCATTCCTTAGAGATATTAAGAGGAAGGAATTAATGGGAGCAGAACAGCTTTAAATTTTCTGTGCATAATGGTCTGATGGGGTTAGATCTATATTCTTCATTGTAAAATGTGATTGATTCAATTCCAAATTTAACTTAAATTTGATTTTCTTCTCTCAACCTGGCATTTCCAAACCAAGAATCAATCAAACCCCAAATTATAGGCAGTGTGTAGATCAACAATGCCAAGTGATTTCCGGTTGAATTTCTCAAGCGAAGAATTTTATGCCATTCTCTTCTGCCATAAGAGAAGTTGCGGAGTAAGAGGGAATGGAAATGAAAGGGAAATTAGATTACTAACTTTCTCCAGCCCCAGCAATCTATACACCCTGTGGGGCTGCACACTCCTTTAGCACGGCACATTCCCTCTGCAAGTGGTGGGGAGAGGACCACACAGGGGGATGTGAACCAAAGAGAACTATGACCTCAACCATATGAGGATCCACATGTTATATCCTGGAACTGTCATTGCTTGAGGTTTTTTTATTGTTGGTAATTATACATCTAATCTTATTTTGTCCTTGCCTTAGTTCTGGAAAAAGATCACTTTTCTTATTTTTTCAAATGGAACCTTTTGATTTACAAGAGTTGGCTCAATTGGCAAGTGTCACAGAGAAATTTTGTGGTTAATCAGGCTTTGAGCATTGATATGTCTGTCCCCAAAGACCACATTTTCTACAACTATGTTACGGCATCCAGAAACCCTTATTCTGTGATGCAGTAGGAAGTCATATGATACAGTTGAGAAGAAGGACAAGGATAGGTCCTAATCCAGTCTCTGGCACATGCAAATTGAGCGCTGTTAATAAGTCAGTTAATTGTTCTGGCCTTCTCTGTACAATGGAGATAATGATAATAGCAGCTTCTTGTTGTGAGGATTTAAGGAGGCAATTCTCACCCTCTAAAATGTCAGCTTTGAGTATACTGGCTATGTTGTTCTCTGTCATTTTTCCCAACCCTAAAACAGTGCTCAGAAAGAATTAGATGAAGGGATGGAAGCGGGGAGGGACGGACACATGGATACATCCTAGACATACTGCCTGGATCAGAGTAAGTACTCAACTAGTGGAGGTTTACATTCCTGCTTGTGGCTCCTTCAATGGCAGGATAATATAGAACTTGCCTAGAGAGGGAGTATGAGTATTATGGGATAGATGGCTTTTTAACCTTGCTGCTGTCTACACGTCCTATTAGAGCTAAGTGCTTATGCTCAGTTTCCCTGGCCCAGAACTTCTTAAGAAGTCACCTTTGTTTGAGTCCTACTGTGAAGTTTCTGGTTGCCATGGCAACTTCCCAAACCCCAGCGGCTGCTCCATATGTAGCTGGCCACAGTGTAGGCTTCACCTGTGTGCTTTCTTCCTCCTGAGCTTCAGAAACAACCGTGGTGATTTAGGCATTTTCTGAATAAATGGTTGTGTCAGGATGCCGTTCATTCTTATTCTGCCCCCCACTTTCTCCCTCTTCTGATGTCCCTCCCTTCACTCCTCTTTTTGCCTCCTGTTTCTATAAAGCATAATCCAGTCTTTAATATGTTCTGATCTTGTTGGGAAAAGAAGCACATAGGTCCTGGTTTCTGCCTTCCATGATGAGACAGATACCTCTGTATGGTTTGGAAATCATCATTTCTTAAGGGCCTATTATGTTCCAGAAACTACACTAAGAATTTGACATTTACTGTCTCATTATGCTCTTGCAACACTCTCAAAGTGTAAGGCATCCTACTACTCTTTCTACTGAAAAAGCTGAGAGTCAATAAGGTAATGTGAATTGTACCTTCAGTCCCCATGTTGACTCCTAAAGACCCTGGATTATTAGGAAGGTTTGAATGACCTGAAGGATGCAATTAGTCCAGCAAGGACCCCAGAGAGAGTTTGTTTTTTTTTTTTTTTTTGGTTTTTCTCCGGTACCGGGAACCGAACTCACGACCTTGCGCTTGCCAGGCAGGCGCTTTTGCCGCTGAGCTAAATCCCCAGCCCCTCCCAGAGAGAGTTTGAGCAATCCCATTCCCATCCCTCAGTCAGCAGCCTTCCTCTAAAAAGAAATCAGCCCTGTGGACCGCAGGTGGATTTCTAGCTGTTGGTTAATTAGCAAGAGCAGTGTTTTGGTATCTCTGCTGTACAGGTCAGAGATGAGCAGTGTTTCCTCCGAGGTGTTCAACATTCTGTTTTCCATGACTCATTGACCAGGGCATTTCTTCACCAGTGCCAGGAACCTCCGGATGTCTTTCACACCCTATCCTTGGGACCAGTTTCACCTTCCCCAGAATTTATCTAGATTCATCTTTACTGTTCCTTCCCCGACCAAAAGACTCCACAGAATCTCAAGTAGAAACTCTACTTTGATAACCCCTCTTTGGGAGTGTTTTGTTGTACAATAGACTTGCAGTAATACGTTGACTCTTTAATGTGGACTCTATGCAAGGAGCCCAACCCCTAGCCCATCACCTTTCTAGTAGAAAACATTGGTGGTAGCTCATTTATGCTAATTTTTTACTCAAATATTTATACTGTCAGAATTTGAAATTGTTTCTTGTGGCACTCAGAGAACTGATAAAACCTTTTTTCTTTCTGTGGTCATTCTAAGTTTTAGAGATTTCCTATATTCTGACACCATAACTGTTTTTTTTTTATTTACTTCTTTCATTTAACATTTATTCTACAACTCTGACAGTGTGAGTAGCTGCTACTGTACCATGCACTGTCTTAGAACAGGGAATAAAGACAAAGATCCTTTTCTGAAACTAAATAGATCTTTTCAAAATGAAAAAGGTCCAAGAGGTGGAGAGAGGAGAAGGGAGAGAAGAAGGGGATGAAAAAAGAATTAAGAGGTGTTATGTCCACATACCGACTCCCCAGGATGAATGTAATCATATGTATTATACATATATAAAAAAAATTAATTTTTTTAACATTAGAAGTCTAAGCAACTTCTAGGTCCCAGGCAGTGAAAGAGACACAAAATCAGAGAAGACAGGATCTCTTCTTTCAAGCAGCTTGGTGTTTACTAAGAAAAATATTGATTCATAAAACATCCTGAGTGGGTTGTCAAGGGGGCTCTTGTTCCATGGAAACCCATTAGTGTGGCCATGTTAGCTGGCATTCTTTCTAAGTTCTCAGTGCTTGTGGTGCTGGTTGCCAATACTGTCACTATCATTCCTGGAAGTGATCATGCAGTTACTGAGAATCAACCATGTGCCAGGCACTATACCAGACACTGGCATATAATGTCGAGCAAAGGACAGGAGACTTTTTCTCCAGGAGTTTGTCCTTTATGTACTGAACTTCAGTGTTCAGGATAAGATATTTGAGAAAATACAATAAGTGTAGCTAATTTATCTGAAACAAGAATTTACACTTATGACAAATCACCAGTAGAGATGAGAAAGAACACGGGGGAAGAAGTGTGGTTCTATCTAAAGAAACAGCACCTAGACCAGTGTTGAAAAGATGAAGAGGTTGACCCTCAGGCTCTGCAGCAGTTGAGACCTACCTTCCAACACCTTCATGGGTAGGAGAGAGCACAGGAGGTTGGGATGGAGGAGGTCATCAAAAAGTCACAATGCCAGACTACTAAGTATGGGGCGCATTCTGTGATGAGCACTGTAAAACCACTGGAAGGGTTTCAGGAAAGAGTGAAGCGGACAGATATGCCCATGTCACCCTCATCCTATTAGCAAACAGAGATGAGGAGGGAAATGTGAAAACGCCAAGGACATGGAAAAAGAGGGCTGTGTGACTGTTTCATTTCTGTAAAGGAGGAAGACAAAAGACTGAAAGTTAACAACTTCATATCTCGCTATCTACATGGTGGTATTTTTAGTACATTAGGGAGATCAGAAGAGAGGAAGCCTAAAGGAGAAGATCATGTGACCGACCTATTTTGAATGGCTTGTGTTTGACATCTCCTGGAGTGATCAGAGAGGAATATCCAGGAGGTTTGGGGATAAAAATTTGCCCTGAAAAGGAATTTAGCAAGCAAAAGAAATTTGGGAAGAACTGCTTGTGCTGGTAATCAGAACATGCAAGATAGATGTGAAGGACAAATCACCAAAAATATGAAACAAAGAGAGCTCAGGACAGACTCACAAACTTTCTTGGGACAGTGCACTCCTAGCCAAGCAGGTCCAACCTACTTATTCCGTTGTAACCATAAAATTGCCTTCAATTTTCCTATGCAAAAATCTTTCTCCCACCCTTTTGTCTAGGTCTTAACATAATTTGTCTTGGAATATATTTATCTGTGAATAAGCTTTCCTTTTTCTACTACCCTGTAAACTCCTCAAGGATGGAACTATTCTAATTCTACTTTATATGTGCCTCACAAAGGAGGTGCTCATTAAATGAAATTTATTTGGGTGACCAACTTCTAGCTGTGAAACCTTTCTATATTGTAGGCATTATATCTATCTCTATATCTATGTCTACAACTATATTTCCGTCTATACTAATATCAATATTGATATTGATATACCTTGTAATCTTCACAACAGTCCTATCAGATACATCATCATACATATAAAGGAACTGAGGTTTGGAGAATAAATCAGTTTACACAGCTCATGAGAGCTAATACCAAACTGTGAATCCAAAATTTTCTGCCTCTAACCTGTACTTCCATTCTACCAAGCCCTACTCAATTCTACTGCACAATGTCTTTCCCTTTGTTACTAGATAGAGTGGAGGGTGTAATATAATCTAATTATTATCAGTAATGACCAAATTGGAGTGAAGAAGAATGAGAATTGCCACAATTTTCAGGAAACATTTCTTTTGTCTTTACCAAAATAAATAGTGAGCTTATTGCTGGGTTTGAATATGAAATATCTCCTTGGGCTCGTAAGATCAATGTAGGTTACAAGTGCAGCCTTTGGAAGATAATTGAATGATGAGTGTTCCAATGCTATCAAGCGATGAATCTATTGATGGATTCATAATTTAAAGACATTATTAGGAGGTGGTGGAAACAAGGAAATGAGACCTATTTGAAGGGAGTGGGTCACTGGGGCATGTCCCTGGGATTATGTCTTGTCCTGCCTCTTACTCTCTGGCTTACTGTTCTTCCTGACTGCCATGAGTTGGACATCTTTGGTCCTCTCTGCCATGATGCTAAGCTTCATCATAGGCCCAGAGGCAATGGGGACAACTGACCATGGACTGAAATCTCTGAAATGATGAGCCAAAATATATCTTCCCTCCTCTTTACATTTTTTACTCAAAAATTTATTCATAGTGACAAAAAGCTAACATCCCCATTTGCAAAGCATTAACTCAGGACCCAACAGGAGTCCACTGAGATAAGAAAATAAAGGCTCTTTTTGTTTTCTTTTTTCAGATTTCTGTTTAGGAAATAACGCAATTCTCAAACTCTGTGCAACTGTCATTTCCTTGCCCCACAGAATTATCTTTCTCTTTTTGTGTTTGTGTTACTAGGTTTACTGAAAAGCCCGGTGAACAAGACATCCCTGACACTGATTGCCGTGAGCTCCTGCATCCTGGCTATGGTGTGTGGCAGTCAGATGTCCTGTCCACTCACTGTGAAGGTGACTCTGCATGTGCCTGAGCACTTCATTGCAGATGGTAAGAGCCCAGCTGCCAAGCTGCCCCATGGTTACTCACAAATTGTACTTGTACTCCTGGCTAGTCAAATGTTCCTCACGTGGCCCAACCTCAAAATTCTCTTACGTACGTCCCAGGAAAAAGGGAGCATCCAAAGGCTTTGGAAGATGCCTTTGTCACTTTCAGTCCTGGATTGTTAGAGTGAAAGACTGTTTTTCTTCTATATCCAAGGATAAATACTGTTGAATCCAGGAAAAATTCAAATGTTGAAGCAGAAAGATTGAGTTAATAAAAAAACTACTAGTTTACTTATCATGCTTGTGGACCCAAGTTCAAAATGCTTCCCTCCCCTGAGGGTATTTGCTGATTAACACTATATGACAGACAAAAGTATGTGAGCTTTACTGGTATTTCGTGAAAGTTCTGGAGAATATTCATAGCTGATTCCCTGTAAACATACTTTACAAGTAACAGACATTCTACCACTTTTTCTTTATCCAATTAAATTGAATTAATGAGACACTGTAGTCACTATGGTCATTAGCAAAGCCTGGTCCAAGAAGATGATTAAGTTCTTTGATATCTATTGCTAAAGTGCCCTCCAAAATTTTTGTGTGTTGGTGCCTGTTCCCCTGAACATTTGTCCGTACTTACTGTTACCATCTTTGAATATATTGAAGTTCAGTATAAATATTATAGAGAATGTAATCATGAGTATGGAACCTACAGCATTTTTATTTGTTCAATTTTTTCACACCTTTAATTTTTCAGTTTATTCACAATTTTTAAATGTATACATCTCAATTACTTCAAAGAAAAGTATATACTTGTGAAACTATCACCATAAACAATGATATGAACATAAACATCACCTCTGAAAGTGTCCTGTCTCTTTCCATTTGTAATAAAATAAGAAACATTTAACATAAGACTGCACAGGAATCCACCATGCTCAAATAAAAAGGAAAATTTTAGCACCTCAGAGTGTTTCTTCATCTCCTCACCAGTTGATACGCTCCAGAGATAATTCATGTTCTGACTTAAAGTGATGTATTAGCATTATTGTTTTTTTTTTAAATCTTCATCTTTGAACATGTATGGGATGCTCTGGAGATCCTTTCCCTCTGTTTGTCCCTTTGTCTCAGGTAACTGAATTTTGTCTTCATGTTCTATGTCATGTTATTCAGAATTAGCACTATCCCTCCCATGCATTCTGACCAGAGCGAAGTGAAATGTTTACTGCATTGCTCTGAAACATTCACACTTCTATCAGTGCATCCTCCGACTGCTGCCACTTCACCATAGTGAACAATCCCTTCCTTATTTTTCACTTGAAATGAAAATAAGCTCAGTACTTCTCATTTCTCATATATTCAATTGATTTGCAGTCCTTCATACACACTTTTTGTTTCATTTCTGTCAAATCATATGTGCACACACAACAAGTAAGTGTGTGTGTGTGTGTGTGTGTGTGTGTGTTGAAAGAGGAAGGAAAACACAGCAACATTTGCAGGAGTAAGTAGGCAAATAGGTTGTGGAGCTCAGGGCTGAAAGAACTGCCAGAACCTTTGTGTGGCTGGAAAATGGGGTGGATAAGTAGGAGTGACAAAGGTGGGTTTGGAAAAATCAGTAGGGAAATTTTGACCATTGTGGAAATTGTGTCCCCCACCGGTTATCCCTCACCAGCCACTACTCATTAAATTTTAAAGATATTCAAGTTTTAAACACTTGTTTTCATACATATAGAAATGGAGATTCTTACAGACTGACTTACTCAAGGTTTTGATAGAACACTTTAATAGCTAAGAGCACAGGCTTTGGAATGATGCAGGAATTCATATATTTATTCAATTGTCTGCCACTTCTATAGCCAGGTGAATGATTTAACCTCTCTGAGCCTCAGTCTTTACATGTATGAAATGTGGATGGCAATAGTACATGTCTTGTTGTGATGTTTTAAAAACTATAATTCCCATGTTTTTCAAGATTTTTGAAATTTCAGATAGCATGTAGTTAGGAAGTGGCAAAATTAGAGGTTTATCTAGGAAAGATACAGACAATCTTGATACCTTCTAAACAGAGCAAAATGTGGAGAATTGGAAGATGTCCTTTGTTTCTCACCTATACATGCCCTATTCTGATCTCTACCACTGACTTAAATTCTTCTTCTTTTTTTCCAATGGTAGTGATTGAACTTGAGCCCTTGCACATGCTCAACCAGTGAAGGCAAACCTTTCAAAGCTTTCAGTGACACAAACAGCGTGCTCTGGCATGTGTGCCTTAGGTTCACCACCATTGTCCTAGGCATATGACCTTCTAACTGAGCCTCATTCCAGCCTTATTTAGAAATAAACTTTTATAACTGCCTATAGACTATGTCTGTCCTTGCCTCTAAACTGGAATCTTTGTGAAATAGAAGTTGAGTGAAATTCTATTTTGAAATAGGATTTTAAATCACATGTGTTATCTACAGTGACAAGCATGGTACCAGATCCCTGGTGGCTATTCAGTAAGTAAATATTGAGTGAATTAACATTACCTGGATTAAAGAAGAACTGTTAATATGTCTATGGGATTCTTATACTAGATTTCTAAGCAACAGGAAAGCTGAAACAATGAAAACAAAGGCAGGAATTTCATAGAGAGCAAAGGGGTTTTTTTAATGTTCTTGGGATTTGTTTCAATCAGGTATGAGAAAGCAGATACAGAAACAACTGCTGTTAAACACATAATTTTTGTATTCAGATTCCAGGAACCAGTGCACAACACATCAGTGCAAAGCCAAATGAAATCATACTAGGAACTGTTTAGAAGTAGAAAGCAAGAAGAAGGCATGCACAAGTACCTGTGTTCTGATTATTACAGAAAGGAACAGGGAGAGAGAGAAAACAGCATAGACAGATTTAGGATTGGCTGGTTTGGATAATTTTGCAGGACACGGGCTGTCAGAAATACACCTAGTTCCCTGGCTTACCCTGTGATGATTAAGAAGGGAAAATACTGCCTTCAGAGTTTAAGAGCCAGGTAGAAGAGATAGCCTCAATCTAGACTCTAGTTCATTTTCTTACGAAAAGAGCCCTCCTGGGTGAGTCTTTTGCTGTCTTTATGATTTAACCAGCTCTTGAAGGGCAGTTTCTCATCATTCAGGAAGGCCTGGATGCCAGAGGATCCATAATACAGAAAATAAAACAATACAACAATTTACAAAAGAAAACTGGAAATGACGTAGTATACAAGTCCTGAAAATGTGATGGAGCAAGCACGGTGGCAGCATTGGGAAGATCTAGCTCACAGTATCTCAGTTGCCAGACAGAAAGAAATCCACATCCTAAAGAAATACACGGTATAACATCCTAGCCAGGAATGTATCCTTTTAAATGAGATAGATTTGAGTTTGGATCTCAATTCTATTGTTTGCTGACTGTGAAACACAGGAGAGTCTTGTAGCCTCTCAAAGTCTTAGTTTTCTTACCTGTAAAATGGAGATTACTTGGGGCATAATGTATATATTGTGCCTGCTTGAATGTCTGAAAGACTGACTGCTCAATAATTGATGAGTAGTATTACTTTTATCCTTAAAGCCATCCCCTGGGTAAGAAACTTCAGAGACTGGCACATACAGAGGAATAAGACACAGAAAACTAAATGGGCGACTTGAAATTTTTTCAGCTGGGTGAATGAAGCAAGGAGTAAATGCTGCAGCACCCTCAAGAAGAGAGTAGAATTAACATGTGAATGTCCTCAGCCTTCTAGCATCAGCAGGAACCCTGAGGGTTAGTTCCAGGCAGTCCCACCTCCCCTAGTATGCTGTCAGTGGAGAAATTCACAGGTATTTCTTATCTTATACCCCCCCCCAAACAGTTCTCCAAAGTCTTCTTCATTATCCATGTTTGGCAGAAAAGGGAACTAAGACTTGGAAAGAAAGGGGATCCAGTCTTCCGTGGGGCTAGAGAATGGTATAGAAAAGCAGTCTTTTGTGCATTGGACTAGTGGATTTCTAGCTCAGATTTCTGCAGATAGGAGAGTGTTACATACAGAGAACAGCAGAGGAAGTAATGATGAATCCTTGTCATCTCTTGGCATTGATATTTATTAGTGCATTGTGATCTATCATAAATATGGTAACTAACACAGATGGAGAGTATAAAATTCAATGACATTTTTCATAGATTTATACACCCAGATCATAACATAGGCCCTGAGACCACTAGCTAGGATTTTATAAAATAAAATCAACCCTGTCACGATGACAGCAACTCATGTCAAACAGGAGGAGCTCCATTTGAGATCAGGTCTCTCAAGAAGCATTTCCATGGCAGCTCTCATCCTTTCTCTCTCCCGCATGGGCTCAAAGCTGCCAAGGTGCTGGCCCTTCCTTAGTGGTGAGAGCTCCCAGCCAACCTTACGCGTTGATCTGTCCGTGGTGCTGAAGCATTAGATGGGGCTGACTAATGTGTCCCGTCTTCAAGAAGAAAATGAATTCTGACCTTGTGTTCCTGTACAGTTATACTTGATGCTTACTGCCTATTATAGGGAAAAGGTCAAAAAGATATAGCACTTGTCCAGGGCCCAGCTGGCAAGAGCAGTATATACTGACATGGTCCCTATCCAAGTCCTTGGCAAATCCCACCCCTTCTTTTTCTCAGCTTCTTCAAGGCCATCTGTGGCTGTGCCCTTCTGAGCACACATTGAAGAGATGGAGCACCCTTGCTGATAAACTTACTAAATATAGCATTGCTTCTCCAGCTGTGGTACAGAAATCATCCAAATTTGGCTAACAATCTCAAGAACTAGTTAACAAGACTCTGAGAGTGGAACTCATGTATTAATATTCTTCACTAGAATTCTAAGTATTCCCTTGGCAAAATTTTTATGGCTATGTCAATATCACAGTAAGTGTTCCATTCCTTCCAGATAACATATGTGATCTCCCCTTGAGACTCCTTGAAACTCATGAAGGCCTTTGATGAGGGCATTTCTTTCTTTTTGACTTTATTAATTCCCTATGCTCTAATGCTTTGACTTTATTAATGCTCTATGCCCTATGCCCTATGCTTGAGAGAATAGTTACAGTGCTTTCCCATAGCACTGAATACAATATCAGTGGTTTACCATAAAGCTTATGACATATTAGCCCTGATTACAGAGATTTTGAATTCATCAAAATTGCAATTCAGCTACCATACTGATGAATGTTTATTGACTAATATTAAAAACCTTTGTTAGCTTAGATGTTACTGTGTTTATCTCTTTAAGCTCCCAATGTAAGTCAGTGTATGCCCATCCAATATCGTTAAGACAACAGAAGAGACCACATTTAAAGCAATAAACTGTCTACATTAAATGAGTGAGATGGTTCCGTTTCAGTGTAGACAGGTAGCAAACACTACATTTAAGAATTTTCTGCTTTGTTCTGGGAATTGCTGTACATTTGAAGTTGTTTTGGGAAGTGGATTTGGTATTGAAGATATTGAAAAAAATATTGTAGAGACCTCACAACCTCTTAAAGAAAGGATGGAAGAGAATCGTTCTAAAAGAAGAGCTGAAGGAATCTAAACAGGAAGGGAACCTAAAGCTATTGAACATATGTGCTATATATCTGGCAGTGTACAAAGTACTTTACATAGATATCTTATTAAATTTTCATAGCAATACTGTGAGACAGTAGAATCTTCATTTTGCATACATGAATAGTAGGGCTAAAGTGAAAACATAATCTACAAAGTGTGAGAAAATATTTACAAAATATACATTTGACAAAAGGGTAATTTCTAAAATACATGAGGCATTCAAACAACTTAATAGTAGAAAATAAATCTGATTTTTAAAAGGATGCATGACCTAGCCAGGCATTGCTCAGACATACACATACAAATTACCAACAGGTATGTGAAAATGGTCAGCATCACTAACCATCAATGAAATATGGGGATACGATACAGTATTCATGATGAGCCACAATGAGCTATCACCTCACTCTCGTTACAAGACTTATAATAAAAAAAATGGGTGGATGATTGAAAAAAATGAATGAATGGTACCAAGTACTAGCAAGAATGTAGAGAAAGGAGAACCCTTACAAGAACCTTTATAAGAATATAAATTAGTACAGCTATTGTGGAAAACAGTCAGGAGACTCCAAAAAAAATTGAAAATAGAACTCTCCTGTGATCCATCAATCCCACTACTGGATATACATCCAAAGGAAATGAAGTTAGTGTGTCAAAGAGACATCAGGATGCTTATGTTTATTGTGGCACTATTCACAACAGCCAAGAAATGGAAACAATGTAATTGACCATCAACTGAAGAATGGACAAAGAATGTGTGGTTTGTTTGCACAGCAAAATACTATTGAGGATAAAAAGGGTAAAATCCTATTAGTTGCAGTAGTATGGATCAAACTGGGCTTCATTATGTTAAGTAAAGTAAGTTAAGGACATAATGACAAATCCTGCATGATTTCATTCAAATGTAGAATCAAACAAAGTTGATCTTACAGAAAATAATAGTAGAATAGTGATCTCCAGAGTCTAGGGTGGGAGCAATGTGGAAAATTTGGTCAATGAGTACAAGATATAATTAAATAAGAGAATTAAGTTCTGGTATTTTATTGCCTATGACTACAGATAATGAATTTCTTTTATATTTCCAAAAAGTTAGGAGAAATTATTTTAAATGTTTTCACCACAAACAAGGTAAATATTTGAGATGATAGAGATACCCTGTTTGAATATTACACAATACATATATATATATCAAAATACTACATGATACCCTATAAGCATATACAATTTTTATGTGTCAGTTAAAAAATAAATTTGAAAAAGTAGGTCTCAGATGTTCAGTGATTTGGTCAGTTAATACATGGGGGTAAAGCAGTGTGAATGCTTAATAATATATGAATTCAGTCCAACTTTCTAGCACACATTAAGCTTCCAGAGAAATGACCATAATTATCATTTGTTTTGAAAAGAAAACTGGCTAGATCCTGGAGGCCTCAGGAAGCAAAACTAGGGGTGTATGGGTGATGAGAAGAGATGCAGACTGAGGCTGGAAATACCTTCCTCTGCTACTGAATGTGTGACTTTTTCTAGTTACTTAAACTTTCTAAGCTTCAGTTTCATTATCTACAATATAGTGATAATAGCATACTTATCTCATAGAATTATTGTGTAGAATAAATGAAATAATGCACATAAAGCTTTTAGCTCAGTATCTAAGACCCAGTAATGGCTCAATAAATCATATAAATGTTAGTAGTTGTGATAATATTTTCTTAATATTGGAAGGGGGTCATTGCCAGGTAATGAGTTCCCCATCATAGGGGGCCTCCAGAGAATAGATGACTGCATTTTCTATAAAGTTATAGAAGAGAAGGAATGCTTTAAGTATTTGATATTTTTATTTGGAAACACTTGACCAGTACCTAAATTTTAAAACCATTTTAGTTTTCAGAACTTTCAGGATATGTTTGTTTATTTTTACTACCTCATCCCTGATTATCACCCTTTCTTTGCCTAGGATCAAAAGTAGAGGAATACTTGGGCATGAGGGAAGTTTTTGAATGTCCTCTGAATTCTTTTCTTAGCTAAATTTACACACACACATACACACACACAAAAAAAAATCTACAGTTTTACACTGATGTAATTATTGCATAAAGTACCTATAGCAAAGTACTTTTTGTACATTTCCTTCTGGTCTATTTAAACTATTAATCTCTCATTTTTGGTTGAATTACAGTGATACTGAAGTATTCCTTGTTCTTTTGAGTGAGTTATTGGAAATTTAAGATTCTCTCCAAGCCAAAGAAATCATTGATTCTAAATGCCCACACATCAGGATGCCCTATCTCATTACTATGTCATGTGTAGCTGTTTTTGATCATAAATTTGTTTACTGTGAATCTTGCATATGTTTATTTGCTTCCACCCCTACTGCATGTCTTTCAACCCAGGAGAATAAGCCAGCATATGCCTTTGTTTCTTTAATGAGGAATGAGGTTCATACCTAGTTGGAGAGCCAGTTTGCAGTGATTTAAATACAAGGGGGGAGTATTTTCAACTCTTAGAAGGGGAAATTACACCACACTTAAAGTGGCTGTATATCATACTGTAACTGTCAAGCGATTTATTTTTTAAAAAGTAATTCCTTGGGCACCCTGCTTTCTGGAATCATCCTGGGCTTTGTTTTGAATGTTCAGTGCTGATTGCAGATCTTTGAACATCATGGACCGTGTTAATTGGTAGAAGTGCTATAAAATATGGTTTCTGCCTTTTTTCTTCCTTAATTCCTTTGCATACATGTGGTGGTATTTGGAAGGTAGATGATCTTGCTTCATATCTGCTCTTCCCAACACTTTTGCTTATACATTATTTTCTACCAGAAGAATCCTTTATCATTTCCATATGCAATGATCCCAAGCCTCTTTATATAGTAACTTAATTTTCTACAGATAACTTCAGTGCACTCCCCAGAGATAATCTCTCTTTCCTTGAAGAACTGTACTTTTACCTTTCTAATGACTTCAAAATCTACCTCCCCTACCTGTGACTGCTATGTATGTGTGATTGGAACAACTGCCTTGGTCTAAGAACTTATGTCTAGCATGAAATCTAGCCTCCATCCAATATTTACACAACAGGTAAAACAGAGTGATATTTTAAAATGAAAAATCTCCATAAAGTAATTCTTCCATAAGGCTGTTCAGTGACTCCCTTTTACTTTGTTTAAAACACTAACCTTCTTCACATGGCCTTTACATTGCTGTACTTCAGTCATAGTTTGTCTTTCTGGTCTCACTCACACCACTCTTTATACTGTTTTTCTTAAATACTCTCTGCTCCTTCCTACCTTGCGGCCTTTGAATATGTTGCTCTCTCTGACTGAAAACTTCTCCCCGTCTCCCAGCTTCTTCTGGTTAATCAATAATGATTGATCTTCTTTTGTCACATTCCAACCGTTGGTTGATCCTTTACTAATTATTCGCCTTGAACCCTTTTCTTTTATAGACTTATTTCTATTTGTAATTACATACATACCCAGTCAATGTTGGTATCTCCCAGTAGGTCAAAAGATCTGCAAGGCTAGAGATCTTATTTTTTATACACTATATTCAACACCTAAGACAGTGTCCTAAAATCAGAGTTGGTGCCCTCCATACTCTGCATAAAGCATTTGCTAGATGGGAAAAAAGAGGTGGATAGACCTACATATCTAAAAGGGTACGGACACAGTGCATGCCTGTCTTAACCTTTTGCAATGCCTCATGGAAGTGCTGACTTAGTAGATATATAATAAATTGTGCCTTCAAAAGAATGAAAGCAGAAAGGAGTAGCAGGTGGGCTCTGAGGCCCTGGGATGATACATCCGGTAGAATGACAGTGTAGGAAATCTGAGGTTTCCTCTTCTGTGATTGGCTTCCCTCCCCTGGTCTGTATTCCCATCCCCCAACACTCCGATGAAATTCACCTTCCTCCTCCCAATGCTAGAATGAAACAAGAGCCCAGGCAGAGGGAAAAATATAAATTGGGCTGAGATTCAGAACACTCGTGAGGAAAGTGGCAATGAAATACCAATAAACCATATTAATATGCTGAAACCAGGAAGAATAGGTTGAACTCCAACCCAGACTTAATAACTATACGTGAGGGAGTACAGGAAGAAGGCAAGGCTAGGTTTCAATCAGAATTAAAATGAGATCTGTGATGAAACTCATCATATAATTATAAACTGTGAAAAGGTTTTTTTTCTCTTTCTTCTTGTACTTAATGGGCAACTTGCTCAGCAATGGCCTCGAGCCCTGGTGCTGGGAGCTGTGGATCCCCCCTGGAGTACACTCCATTTTATTCCCAAAATCTTCATTAGGAAAGTGTAAATCCACAAAGTTGTGGAAGGAAAAAAAAGTGCTTCAAGCCATTTCTTCCTTAAATAGTAGCTGATCCCCAGGTTAACTGTGATGCAGGGCCTGGGGGAGAAGAAACCTAGAAAAAGCTATCTAAGCAGCTTCAGCATGTTCAAGCTTTTAAAGCTATCACAGTCAATGGGATTGAGATTTTTTAATAACACGCTGTGCTAAGATGCTAGCTTGGCTTCCAACCAGAGTGAATTGTTACTCATTTCCCTCTTTAACAAAAGAGATAACTGAATTCGACATCCAAAATTGGGGACTAATTTATGTGTTTTGATAGCAGATTGAGTCCAAAAATATGTTCCCAGGAACTGACAGCAGAAGGTTTTGCAAGAGATAGGGAAACTCAGTTTTCTATCATTAACGATTCCATTCCATTTTGTGTGAGCAGAAGGCCACTTTGACTTTTACAGTACAAGAGATCCCAAGTGGAAGCATTGATAAGATACAGCTCAAGTCTACAGAGTTAGATGGTACATCTTTATTGGCTTGATGTTAGCAAAATGGTGAAGGATTGGTGCAGTGGGCCTGTGTGTGTGTGTGTGTGTGTGAGAGAGAGAGAGAGAGAGAGAGAGAAAGAGAGAAAGAGAGAGAGAGAGAGAGAGAGAGAGAGGGAAGGGTGAAGAGGAGGAAAGGGAAATAATGATCTGTCAAGTACAGGAATATAATAATTTAATGAATGTAGTAATTATGTGCCATAGCCTGAATAAAGATTAATATCAAGAATAGAAATTGGGATAGGGAAATTAGAAGAGTAATATTTTTTACTCTCTTTAAAATGAAAAAAGAAACACTCTGTAGTGTGTATAAGCACCCACCCACGCCCAAGATGTTTGTAAATTACACGTACTCCAGACATATACTAATAAAATAAAAGAAAAGTTAAAATGAGTTAAAAACAATGCTCCTCCTCCTGCCTCAAAAGGGTGTTGGAGTCTTGTGCATTTGAATGCTCTTTTCCACCTCTGCGAACAGGAACAATTATGAGAACACTGTGCCTTTCTCTCACTATTTGTTTATAGTTTCATTATTTAAAAAGATAGCATAAGGACTGGAATGCGGTCTTCGTCGATCACGGTAGGCAAGTAAAAGGAGTCGTGTCAGGGAGTTTAGCCTCTCTTGGCCAAAAGGAAGATGCTAAATATTTAAAAATTGATTAATGAGACTGCTTCTTTATATAAAGGGTGTTTGTTCCTTTGCTTCCTCCCCTCTCTCCTCCTCCTGTCTGTACTCCCCTTCCTGTGGTCAACAAATACATGTGTGTAATTTTCTCTGTGGATGCTCAGATACTATGGACACAGATGGATGAAACACATCTTTCCGTCCTCCCCTAGTTTAGCGTCTGCTGTATACACCCATACAATGCAAGGTGAGTGCAGTGTGAGATTCAAAACAGTGTGGTACTTGGTGCAGTGCAGACACAGAAGAGGAGGAGCCAGGCACTCAAGCTGGAGATGAGGAGTCCTGTTGTAGAGAGGACATCTTCAGTAGGTGCCTCCTGCACTAGATCTGAGAGCCATTGATGTCTGCCTAGAGGTGGCAGTGGTTAGTGGCAGGCTTTCTAGAGATGGGTACGGACAGTTTTACTCCGTCCATATAGATCTGTGTTGCAATAGCAATAGTATTAATAATAGGTAACAGTTACAGAACATTGCTAAGTGCCAAGCCTGTGCTAAGAGCTTCACAAAGTTTGACTGTATTTAATTCTGTTTGCTCATGAAGTATTCCAGTTATGGTCCTTGTTTTAACTTAAGGAGCCCATAAACTTTTAAAGTTCTTATGGGCCAGGTGTAGTGGCACAGGCCTGGAATCCCATCACTCTGGGAGGCAGAGGTAGGAAGTTGATGAGTCAAAGCCCAGCCTGGGAAACTTAACAACTTAGTAAGATCCGGTGTCAAAAATGTTTTAAAGGGGGAGAGGCCTAGAGATGTAGCTCAGTGGGCTCAATTCCCAGTATCACAAATAAATATATACAAAAATAAAGGTCAAGTGGTATTACTTTATTCAAATTTTCTACAGGTGCAATCTTATAATTAGCATATATACTTACAAAAGTAATGCTATTTGAAGCTGTTACATCTGCTTCTTCACAACAGAGAATACAGGCATGCTTGGGTCAGTGTTGTAATGTGACCTTGCGCAGCAAAAGACTAATGAGGGAGGACCAAACCTGCACTATCATGGAAGCTCTAATTATTGACATGTTTTATTCATCAGTAATAAACCTTGACAAAACCCAGCAATACTTGGTAAATGTATATATGTGAAAAATAAAACATGTAAGAAATACAAAATAAAAAAGTAAAGAATAAAGGTCAAGTAGAGGAAGTTTATACAACTGCCTAGTGTCATTCAGGTAGGACAGGGTCAAGTAGAATTTTTTTTCAATTTAGCATACACAAAATGCAACAGAAAGAGATTTTGATGACTAAAATCAGGTCTGGTTCTGCCATTAATTCGCTGTGACTTTGGGCCAATCTCTACCAGGCCTTGCTTTCTTTACTGTAAAATATAGGAGGAGAACAAGATGTTTCCTAAAATTCCTCCCTGCCTGGATATTTTAAAAGTAGGAAGGGACATACTAGGGTTAAAAGCCTGTGGACTGGTATGTTTTGTGAAATAAGCAAAGCACAGAACACAAAGACTGTGTGTTCTTACTTGTGTTGAAAACTAAAAAAACGTTGATCTTATGAAAGTAGACAGTAGAAAATTTAGAGAGTCTGAGAAGGGTGTTGGGTAGGATTATAAGGAAGAGTTGTTTACCAAATATAGAAATAAAGTTATATAGGACAATTAACTTCTAGTATTCTATTGCACACTGTGGTGAAGATAGTGAATGTTACTTTTTTGTTGTATTATTCAAAGTAGCTAAAAGAGAAGATTTTGAATGTTACCAACTCAAAGGTATGATTAATGTTTGGGGTGAAAATTTGATAATTGCCTTGATTTGATCATTGCACATTATTTACATGTGTTGAAATATCACACTATACCCAGTGAATATATACAATTATTATTATCATCTTTGAAAAAGATTCTCCTGCATTTATGCATGAAGGATGATACCTCAGGACCCTGTATGCAACTGTCCTACGTTCCCCAGTTTTCCATCTTCAGACTGTTTTGGGCCAATCTGCAACCATGCAGCCCCTGAGCAAGGATGCTGGGAGCAGAGACAGCTGAGCAAACTTTCCCCAGCCCACAAGTTGCCATTTGAAGAGAGCTTGGACGGATCACAGCCAAGCTTCTTCAGGGACTGCAGGCTCCCAAGGCTGTCTGGATGAAAAAGAAAGTGGTGGGAAGCCTGGCTGCGGGGGAAAGATACATCGCAATTCCCAGCTCTCAGCCCCAGATGCTGAGAGACCTTGAACATATTAGATGCAGGCAAGAGTGTGGGAGGGGGAGAATGCATTGTATTCAGAGGGGAATGAGACGGGAAGAATAATTAAAACCTGTGCATCCTTCTCCATGCAGCCCTGGTACCCCGCAAAGCCTTGCTATTTTGATTTCCTCCCCAGCCGGCTCCTCTGGATTATTTAAGATAAATAAATCTGTAGCTGCTCAGCCTCGGGGATTCCAGAAACCGTTGGAAACTTTCTGAATCTCTCCTGATGTGTGGACATCCCAGCCCCAACTCAAGTTATCCACAAAGTGCGAAACACCCTTGAACCTCCTGTTCATTCCTTCCTCTGTTTTGATCTTGGTTGCCATTTGAACTTTATCAGTGAGTCCTTACATTCAGAATTTAAGGTGACATTTTCTGATCTCCTGCTGAGAGCCAGGACTTACATATGGGGACAAGCTCAGATGCAGTTAGCATTAAAGGTGTTTGAAATGAGGAAGAGCACATAAGATTTAGCATCAGAAAATCTCAGGTTCAAATCTCTACTCTCCCACTTAGTAACTAGGGGTCTTGGGTGAGGGTGTTGCTTCTCTTAGCCACCAGTCATACCATCTATAAAAGTAAAGTAATAAGCCCCTACTTCCCAGAGTGGAGAGGATGAAGAGAGTAGCATGAACATAGCCAAAAATAAAGGATCAGTAAATGCGACTTACATCCTCAAAGACAGCACAGCTGCTATTTTAAATGATGGCATAGTTGTTAGCAAAAGACTCTACTAGACAGTAAGTCACAACCTGAAGCCAGAGGGCATATAGACAAGAGGTAGCAAGGGTGCCAGGCAAGCCTGGAGTTTTTCCCAGTGGGCAGATCTGGTTGAAGCTTCAGGAGAATTTTCTTGCTTCTTTTCTCTTTTGGGGAAACTAGCAGGGATGGAGAAGGAGAACCTGCACTTCTTTTGTGGGTGGGGAGAATGAGCATAAGAAGGGCAGTTTTCCACAAAAACAACATAGTATGAGCAAAGATGTGGCAGGAGCAGATAACCTCCAAGTGGCTGGAGTGGGATTAGGAGTGGGATTGATGAGAAGACCAGCCAGAAGAAGCAGACATCCTCTGGGTTGGGCTTTCATGCTTAAGCAGGCTGAACATCATGGAACCACTGAAGGACTGCAAGCAGAGGCATCAGTGCTGCAGTTATTTATTTAGAAAAGTCAATGCTATTTGGCAAATCAGGGTTGCAGACATAGAATCATCTAGGTTCAAATGATAACTCTGTGACTTCACAGCTGTTTGATGTTAACAGTGTTATTTGACCCTTCTGGTGTATTAATCTATAGAGCTGTGAGAATTTTATGGGATAATATTTATAGGGTATTCATTATCATGTTTGTCAAACAAGAACATTTGGCAAGATTATAGTTTATCACCATCCTCAGCATCACTCTTCTAAGTTGCTTCCCCTATTAAATGGTCTGAACTTTCCCTTTTTGCATTCAGGAGAAAGGGAAAGTTGCAACTACTTATTCAATGCTTAATTTAGTTAAATCTGTAGAAAGACACTCCTTGAATTTAATACCTGGCTATGAATATTTTTAGCTGTGTTTGTTTGAGCTACTTACTTAATCTCTCTAAGTCTCTGTTTGTTCATCTGTGAAATGGGGACAGTAAACCACATTAATAGGGTGATCCATATCCCTTGTAAGTGCTACTTGAAGGCTTTCAGGGCAGAGAGAAATCTTAAACTATGAAATCTGTGACTTAGCAGCATTTGTGGACTGACCATGATGTGAAAGGGAATTCAAGGTGGCCAAATTGAGACAAGCGATCCCCAGAGGAGGCTGCTCCATTTAGCACACATGTCGATGCCTGAACAAGGGCATAGAATGGAGAATGAAGGAGATGGAATTTCTGTAGCACACAAAACAAAGAAATGCAGCAATTCATTGTAGTTAGAGGCCCAGGAAAAGGCAAAAGTCACAGATAATGTGACTTCCACTTCTGGAGTCTCAGCGGGGCTGGGGAGTCCAGACATCAGCATAAGAAGCTCAAGAGAGGAGACGCCTGAATGAATACTCTCTCTCTCACTCTGTCTCTCTCTCTCTCTGTCTGTCTCTGTCTCTCTCTGTCTGTCTCTGTCTGTCTCTGTCTCTCTCTGTCTGTCTCTGTCTGTCTCTGTCTCTCTCTGTCTCTCTCTTTCTCTCCAAGGCTGTGTGGTACTGGGGAGACTGAATACTCATGCTAGAGTCCATGACTTCAGTTCTTAACTCCAGCTTCTGAAAAATGAAAATACTCATGCATCAGAAATCAGACTACCATTGTGAGGTTTAAGTGGTTGTTAAGTGCAGAGGCCTGGCCTGTGGCAGACATACTTGAGCACCAGGTATTTTTATGATTCTGGTCACGCACCAGCTTTCTGAGATGAGATCAAGAATCAGAGGCCCACCTCTTGGCTCCATTTGTAGGAGAAACAGAGAGAGAGAGAAAGAGAGAGAGAGAAAGAGAGAGAGAGAGAGAGAGAGAGAGAGAGAGAGAGAGAGAGAGAGAGAGAGAAACACACAGTGTTAGGACCTGTGCAAATCCTGACTGGATGAAAATAATTAGTAAGCGATGTCACTATGCTCTGTGAGCAAAATTAATTTGTTGATCTCTAAAGGCTGGTCTTCTGAAGGTTGGAATGATCTAAGGAATAGCTTAGGTCATGTCCTACCATAGCCTTTTGGCCGGGGCACAGAGTGGATAATGTAATCAATCTGAGGCACCCACGCCGATGCTCATATGACCTGTGCAGACAAAGTTTCTAGGGGACCGCTTCCTGAAAAGACTCCAACGCAGCATTAATGTGCTGGGCATAGGAGTCCACACACACAGAAGCAGAGGCTCAGGGACCAGGGGATGGGAGCTGGTGTCATCTATGAAATATGGAATCAATTAAAATGGCAGTTTCTTCTACCTCAGAAAGGAGAGCGTGGGCACAGGGGTGAGAGCACAGGGTAGGCATGTTGCCAAGTTGCTAGCGTGACAATTTTCTGAATTATAGACTATTAGAGCCAGAAACTATTTTTAGCCTTCTCTTCCCTCTCTTTTCACCTCAGACATCTCATGCTCCAGCCATATACAAAATATGCTTGTTTCCTGAAGCCCTTGGCTTTTTTACTCCTTTACCAGCATCTTCTCCTTTGCACAAACCCCTCAGCCCTTCCGTTCCACCAGGCTGCTATCTTCTACTGCTTCACTCGGGTGTGACCGACCATATGCAGGAAGCAATCTGTGAGTGTAAAGGACAGCCTCCCTGTACAGACCTCCCGAAGCTCACTCAATATTACATGTTCACACCAAGGCTGAGAATTCTGCATTACATTGTGCTGGTATCTCCTGACTGAGGTCAGATACCTGACTCAGTCAGGTATCTCCTGACTGAGCCGTACAATGTTCTCAGGCAAGAACTCTCTTCTACCTCTGGAACCTCCACCTCTTACCACAGCATCTAACATAAAATGGAAGCTCACCATATATGCATGCATTCTTCATTCATGATACTAAAAACAAAAAAGTTCACAAAACTTGTCTGAAGCATTGGGTATTGTTTATTAAGATTATGATTGCAATTGCCATTTTCTTTTGAAACTTCAAACTAGGTCACGTGATTTGGCAATGGGGTAGGCTCTCCAAGACCAATCCTGAGTCCAGAAAACATAAACCACACTATTTCCAAAGCTCTAGTACAATCCCCGTGGGAGACGGAGATTTTCTCACTGGCGCAGCTAGTGCAAGATTCCTGGATAAAGAGGAGGTTGAGCTGAATGTTAAAGGAGAGAAGGATCTTAGACAGATTCTTCCTCTTCCTCAGGAAATAATTTGAGGAAGACAAACTGGTTTGAGGAAAAGAGACAGATGAGGAGATTGTTTCATGCAAAAGTGAACTGGCTTCTGCTTCCCTCTTCTCCTCCGCTGGCTTTCTGCATCATCCTTGGTATGGTTTGCGTCTAGATGTCTCCCTGCAGCACCATGGGGCTTCTTTAGAGGTAGCTGAATGTAGAGCATGTGACTGATTCATGGTTCACTGCTATGAGTAAGGGTGCTGGGATTAAGCCTGGGTAACTGCTGGATCTTTCCACTGGTTGGATTGGCACCGAACTAATCCCAGCAGTCTGGATAAGATAAAAGGGGCAGAAAGAGGCTTGTCTTCTCCTTTCTGTTCTCGTTGCTTTTGACATCTTCCACTGCCATGAACTATTGCCCCTCTGTAGTGTCGTACCCTGCCTTGGACTCAGGCCAATTATAGACTAAAACCCCTACAAACTGAGCTGAGTAAACCTTTCCTCTTTTAATCATGTGTGTCAGGTATTTTGTCTCAGCAATGAGAATAGTCACTAAGACAATCCCTCAGCATTCAGTTCTACCCCTCCCCATCCCCACACCCCCAGTAAGGGCTATGGAGGCAGCAAGGATATTTGTCCTGTTGGGTTTCTAAAATCAGTGTGAAGTTGCCAAGTTGGCATCTGGAGCTCTCCAGTCCCATTTTAAGGTCCCATCCTCCTGCCTTCTCAGGAACAAGTTCACTGCTAGCATACAAACAAAGATATTAGACAATTCTAAGGATAATAGCTCAAGGTCATTGTGTACCTCTGATGTGCCTGGAAGCCTGGTAGGTGTTTTATCTTCAATGTCTTATTTAATCTTCTTGAAACCTGTTCACACACTGAACAAATATTTTCCATGTTACTCGCATGCCTTCAAATAGTAGAGATGCCCTGCTTGAGACAGGCTCCTGCCTTCTTGATGCTTCCATTCTCAGAAGAGACGGATGCCAAAGCAAATGGTAGAATAGCAGAGTAGGCAGTAGCAGCATGTAACAAGAGTGTGTGACAGACTTGGACTATTGTGTTCAAATACAGTGGTCAGAAAAGTCTTCCCTGAGGTAGTGGCAGGCAAGCAAAGATGTAAAGGGACTGAGAAGAAAGTGTGTCCCAGGCAGAGCAAGCAGCAAATTCAAAGCCACACGAACGTCTGCAAAGCTGGAGCAAGGTCAGCATGATTGGGGCACACTGAGTGAGGTGGGTTGCACAGGTGAACAGCAGTATCAGCCATCTTTTCATGGGACAGGCATCCTTCTTGCCTTGGTAGAGGCAAGGAAACTGAGGCTGGATGAGCTAGAGCACTGACAAGTAAGTGTGCCTTTGTTCAGGGACATTTGCATTCTGCTTCAACTCTGTGTATCACACAATGTTATCAGCCCAGTTCTGATCACTTCTCCTTATTTCTCCCCCACTTCCCTTTTTATTTTCCTCATTTCATCTCTTATATCATCCTGCTCCTTGTTATAATTTTATTTCTTCTCTTGTTACCTGTGTGGTACCCTGAGAGCAAAGATAGACTGACCTCTGGGACCCACCTCCAGACATTGCCTCAGAAGCAGCCCATTGGGCACTGCCCCCTCAGCCTGGCCCCAGGAGTTCACTTGTCCCATCCTGGAGCATCAACCTAAGTGATAGTGGGCCTCATTAGTCCCTGTTATTTGAGGAGAATCAGTTGTATTAACCACGCTGTGTATTTGAAATTTCCCATGTAGCTAAATTGGTAAGGTGAACTTTCAAGCAGTAGACAGCAAATATTTTCAAAGAAATTTGTTCCCACCTTCCCATTTATTTAAGTCTGTTTTTCAAAATCACTGTCTTTCTGTGTGTGCCATCAACAATGCTATAGGCAAATCTCAGGGCACTTTCTCTTAATGGAAATGAGAATGTCCAAAAGAAACACTCTAACAACTAATGGTCCCTTCAGCCCTGGGATACTGTTTGTGATTATTTCTCAGAAGTGTTCTTTAATTGTTTCATCTAAAAGGTATGCATCTTCTTTCCTCTGACTGTCTCCTCCTAGAGGCTTGTGAATTGGATCCAGCTATTAGTAGCACTTACTAATTTCCTCTGAGTCTTGCTGGCTGAAGCGCCAGGTTTGGAACAACTTTTAATTTTGTTTTTAATTAAATTTCAGTTGTTTCAAATCACTCACTTTTAATGCCATTTCTTTGGAGTCCTCAGAGGCGACAGGAGCTGTGGGTTCATGTTTATGCTCATACACAATCTGATGTGTATATATCCATGGCACGGCTAAAGACCGACTCCTGGCTGAAGTCCCGAGCAGGAGCAGGCAATTAGGAAAGCAGAAATGAGTCACAAAATGGGCTTTTGTTTGTGCTTCTTTATTCAAAGCTAATATGTTGCTTAAGCCAGAATTCTGATTATTGTATTTGTTTTTGCCAAACTGTATTTGAATAAGGTAACATTCTTTTTTATTTCACAATAGGATTATCAAATATATGTAGGTAGTAATAGTATAAGAATACTAACATTTTAAGCATTTATAAAACACTGGTAGTGTTTTAAGCACTTTACATATATTACCTCATTCACATTAAAAGTGAGTAATTTGAAACAATGAAAATTTAATTTACATATATTACCTCCTACATTTCTATGAGATCATTATCACATTTTTCTTGCTGAGGAACCAAAGCCTTTTTAAGTGGTTTGTTATCACTTGGTTAGTTAGTGGCAGGGCCAGCACTGGTTGTCAGTAAACAGTACACTCCTCTCTTTCTTTCTCTGTCTCTCTCTGTCTCTCTCTGTCTCTGTCTCTCTCTCTCTGTCATAGTAGAACTTTATCATCTAACTGAATTTAATAGCCAAAAACTATAGCAAATGACTGGCTTCTTTGCAAAGCTGAAATTCTGTGAGTTTTGTTTGGTCTTTTACGTGGCTTCCACTAATGCCCATTGCTGTGGTGTAAACTGTGAACATGCACCATGGGGCTTGGTTTGGACTCACAACATCATAATTTTGTTATCCAAACATGCTCTTTCAGATACTTAGTACCCTAGAAAGGACAATTCAGTTTAAAAGCAAAAGGAATAAACATATACTAAATGTCTTGGACAACCCCAAGTTTAGCTAGCACTAATGCTAGACTGTTAGCACGAACTGAAAACAGAACCCGAACTATTTTCTTAGAAACTTCATATACCCTGTTCTCTCTGTACAGAACATTACTTCACTAATGCTGTCACCCTCCATTCTGCACTATAAAACACACTCATATACACATGCACACTCCTTGTTATGTACTCACCAGCAGTTCATTTCTTTCTTCATCCAAATTGCTGCGTGAGCCTGTTTAATGTTCATCTCCTGTCCAACACTATACACTGTCTGTAGCCAAGTGCCATGTCATTTCTTTCCTTAGTGAAAGCCTCATGCTTATAACTGGTCCTGGCATGTAAGTGGTGCTCAGTGAACATGTGCTGACTCTATGAGTAAACTGTTTCAGAAGCTAAACACATTGCCAGGCTGCTGAGACGTAAAGTGAGTGGATAAAGCACAGTACCTGGAATGGACTTCTGGATTCTAATTCCAACGTGTGTGCAGCTTGGATAATACACTATTTACTGTCCTCTGCTTCTTTTTCTATGACCTGGAACTAACAAAGACTCTTTTGGGCATGCATGCAAGATATATTAGAATTAAAGACCAACAACGCTAAAAATACTTTCCACTCACTACCTTGCTTCTTCTTGACAATGCTAGTGATAACTATTGCTATTTTCCTCATCTTTATCCTTAAAGAGGACACTGAATCCCACAGAGGAAAATAAGGTTGTCTAAGAACACACAGGTATGAAACAGTCCTGACTCCAGAACCTCCAATATCTCTTGTTTAAGGAGATGCTGGATGTAAAGCTGTTACACAGTATCTTAAGTGATAAACGAAAATGTCCTAGTATTGACTCCCATTAGTGGGTGTCTGGGAAGATTTGCAGCACCATTGGAGAGTGTGGGGTTGGAGCCATGTGGCTTGTTTCTTTCATTTTTATTTGATAACATCCAAAGCAGTGTTCTTCACATAGTGGGCTGAAAGCACCATTTGTCACTCCATCCATTCATGGAAAACATTTTACTGATTGCCTGCCAAGTGCCAAACACTGTGCTCAGAGATGCCAACTGGGAGATGAGTTAGATGTGGATTCTCCTTCGGAACGCTCTCTTCCTTCCTACGAGGTGAGCCACCAACATGCCGCAAATGTTGCCACATTTTACTTAGCAACTTACATTCTTAGTAAATGTGTGCTGAAGTCAAATACTTCAAGATGGACACTGGTAGAAGGAGAGAAGTGCATGTACCAGACTATCAGGTCAGGAAGGACTGGTCACTTCCGGGTGAAAGGACCAGTGGAGGAAGAGCTTCCCTTAGGATGGGGCTGTGATGGTGAGCATGGTAAGGAGGACGCCATGCATGGACAATGAGGTAATGCTTTGAGGAACAAGTATGGGAGGGAGGAAATGGCCACATTTAGTCACCAGCTCCCTATCTCAGCCTAAGTCCTGTCTCTACTGGGGGCGATACTCCTGGCAACTAGTGAGGGGTGAAGAAGGAAAGGATGAGCCCTTATTGGTCACACACCTTGTGTGTGAATCATCACTACAGCTTTATACGTATTCTACGTTTTATTTCTTCTTGAACTTTCTCACATTGGTGCTATGGTAGTAGCAGTAGTATCATCATCAGTATTAGCACAGAATTATAAGATAAACATTAGGCATATCTATGACTGGAGTGTTTATCTAAACATTCAACACACCCTCTTGCACATTTCCAGTCCTTGCTTACCATGTTGATGATTGTTTTGGGGTCCAGTCTTCCAGAAAGTTGCCATACACACATACACATACACATACACATACACCACCCCCAAACTGCTACTTTTAGTGTGGGTTTGCTTCAAATATGAGGTAAGATCCTGTCTATCCCTGAGCAATCTGCATGGCTCAAGAACCATGGTCATCCCCATGTGCCATTACACAAAGAAGTACGTGTTAGGTATTATTATCCAGTAATAAGAAAAGTGGGGTGCTAAGGTTCACAAAGCCAAAAGTCCATCAGGCAGTGTATAACAAGGCCGGGATTTCTACAATTCTTACTGATTCTGAAGCCTGGCTCCCTATTGCTATAGGGAGAGAATGGAAGAATTCACCCTCCATGTGTCACAAGCTAGAAATGTAGTCCACAGCCACCTACTACCCAGGTTGTATCCCAGGGCCTTCATTTGGTCCTCACATAAAAACTGTACCCTTTCTCTTCCCAGAAGTCTTAGTAGGGCTGAGCAGGTTAAAGGTGGATTGCTGAGAATGCTACAGTGCATCTAAGCTGAAGGTCTTTTTTCCTACTTTGCTCCAGGTACTGATATTATGTGTTTCGGCAGATGTTCTCAACTTTGCCAGACAATGAAATCTGTTCCATCAACATGAATGTTGGAACCTCTGATTTTTGGAAGCTGTATCCCATATAGTCTGTTGTAGTATCATAAAACAATTCGATTTAGCTTTAGCATTAATCTGAAGTATTGTCCAGTTTCCAGAAAATATCTCCTGGAAATGTCATGAGGATGTATTACATGTCTTTGGAAATAAGTATTGAATTATCGCCCTCCCTGCCTCTCTCTGTCTCTCTCTCTATGGCTCTGTGTCTCTGTGTCTCTGTGTCTCTGTCTCTCTCTCTCTCTCTTTATGCTTGAGCCACTACCAAGAATAGCTCAGTAGTTAGAGAGAAATAAGCAGAATTAAATGTTTATAGAAGCCAAAAAAACTCACAACAATAAAAAAATCCTAGCAGTGTAGACAGGTATCCTTTGAAAGAAGAGTGATGGGAGATAGCCTGCTGTTACCAAGCTCTGGACTCAGAGACAGTCAGAGAGAGTTCTGATTTTCAATCATCAAACTTCTCTGTGAGCTTCAGGACCTGTACCTTTAACTTCCCCCTGTCTCAATTTTTGTGTGTAAAATGAGAATAAAAATAACACCTGCCTTCTGATAGTATTTTCCAAAGTAATTTGGATTATTAGTAGCAGCAGCATTAGTAAAAATTTCCATTTGCTAAGTGCAATTGGGGAGTCGGCCACATGCAGTCACACTTCATATTCATACAAATGCTACAAGGCAAGCACTGTCCCCTCTCTTTTAGATGAGGAAGCTGAGGAAAGAAATATTGAGCTTTTCCCAGGGTCATCCAAATGGTGAGTTTAAGGGCAACATTTAGATTCAGGTTTATCATCTTCAAGCTCTCTGCTTTTCCAATTTCTTTTATATGAGAGACCTAAAATAAATAAAGAGAAAAATAAAAGATTATAGGAACAGGAAGATAGACCTTTAGCAAAAAGAAGGAGACCAAGAGATGGTAGGAGGACAGAGGAAGAGTATATTAAAAAGAATTAAAATGTGTTATGTGCATGTAACAATTCCACATGAGGATTACGTACTACAAACATGTACTAATAAAAATAAAATATAAAAGGAAGAGAATAGAGGACAAGAGATCTGGAGAAAAAACAATGCATCAGACTCCACCCTCGTCACACACACACACACACACACACACACACACACACACACACACACATGCTGATAGCAAGAGATACAAAGGAAAGCAGGTGCACAGACCTAATTTGGCCGACTGGCATCAAACCCACACTGTAGTAATGAAACAGATCCGGGGAGGACTTGCTAATACGGTTATTCTTAGTGCTCCCAGTTGTGAGCTGTCATTGCCAAATAGCCTGTGAGGCTTGTGCAGATTCCTCAGGAGAGGCAGAAAGAAGTGTGCGTCATGGAAAAGGATGGACCCAAAGCAGAGGGAACAGGGCACAGAACATGTCTCAGGGCGGCAGTCAGAAAGCCACAGAACATTCACACACTTTCACCTCCACCAGCCATTCATGTCTCAGCCCCGCAGTTTGTGTTTTCATCCCGAATGTACTGGACCTGACTAGCGCCTGGCATTTTTAGGACCCCGCGCTCCTGCAGCACACCTTCCCTCTTTCCCTGCCCAGCTCTCCTCAAGGTATTGTGAGAATCAGAAGAAACTATGGAGAGATGTCCTAAGTCAGCTGAAGGAAAATGAAGGTGATGTGGATAGGTGACAGCAAGGTGACCTTTTTCTTTTTAATGAAACTCGTGTCTCGCTATGACCCAAACAGGACTACCATGTTGCACAGCTTCAGGAGGCATGGCCTGCAAAGAACACATTTTTCAATAGACCGCTCTGTGCTTTTGCACATGAACACATATGTTGCATATATAGAGGGATATATTCCAGTATTGATTATACAGACAGGAAAAATATGCAAAAATATGTATTAGGATACACATATTTACATATAAAATGTGTTACTGTTACTAAAATTTACCCCTTAGACTAATACAAGATGAAGACCATAGCTAAGCATGGCACTATTCATAGGCAATTTTCATGAATAGTATTTAATAGTCATAGAAATCTATGGAGTATTATTCCCACTGTGCAGATAAAGAAATCGAGGAAGCATGTCAAGAATCAATGACTTGTTTCAGGATCACACAGCAACCAGTGCCTGGGACAGGATTTATCTGCCCCTCTTTGACTCCTGTCAAGTCTTCCATCTAAGCTCATGTCTTACTTAGGCAGCTGACAAAGAGCAAGTGATTTTTCAGCTTTAGAAAGTCCAAAGTAAAGAACCTTTGGGTTTTGGGAACAGCTGTCTACCATGTTCACTTTAAGAAGCACTGAACTTAGATCAGAAAGAAATCTAACATGGAGACTGGGTCTGATGCACAAGTTCCAATGAAATAATGAAGGAAGTGCTTTTATTAAAAGGAAATATATTCTTAAATTAACAGTAAGTAGATGTTTTCCATCTTTAACCAAAGCACTTCCTTAACAATTTAAACAAGTTAATGAAAATTGCAAAGCATTTCATGTCTTTGTTCTTTTCCTTTTACTTAGCTTGGTACCAAACTGCTGCATCCCCACCACCCCTGGGGTGTGTGTGTGGTGGGGGGATCCTTTTTGAAATATCGAAACTTCAAACATCCCTTGCCCAGACTTAAACACTCCTAACTCAACTTTGAAGCAAGCCCAGGAATACATAAAAGCATGTAAAATTCTGTTGGCAATCTGTTTTTAGCCAGGCTTTGATCATAATTTGCTGTGGGGAATAAAGAAAATGATAAAAAACATAGCCATTGTCTGGGGAGAATGGGGCATGGAACTTCAAGGCAGTCTCCATTTGGGGAGAAAGAAGGGAAATTTGATACAGCTTTATTTGGAAACAAACGTAATTTTAATGCTGAACACCCCAAATCCCAGTGACTTCTCCATCTCTCTGCTTTTTTTCTGAGGTATCCAGGGACACGTTCTATAGTACTTCCCTCATGCCATGGCCTTTTGGAAGTATTAGCATTTCCCTCCCGAGAAAGAGTTCTAGCTTCCTGACTCCTCACCATGAATGACTGTTCTTGATATTATTGATATTATTACCATGTGAGATACGGCAACAAACCTTGAGCGGTAAGTGATAGCACTTGGGTTCTGATCTGGCTCTGACACTTGCCAGCTGTGTGGGCTTTGGAAAGCCAGTTGACCTCACCAACCACAACTGCCTCTCAGCAGTAAGAAGGTGGGAGTTGCAAAGTCTAGGTTCTAGGAGTAAAGGTAAATTATATGCATCCTTTGAGCAGAGAGATATGTTCTAAGTCACTGTGCAAACATTACAGCGTGCGCTTACACAAAGCTAGATGATGCAGTCTGCTTTACATCCAAAGAACATGGTATGTGTGATGGTGTAGACTATTGCTCCCGTAGCCATGATAAAGGAAAGAAAATGAAATTAGATCATGTGCAAGGCAAAGGGATGCAATGAAAACACATGGTAAAGAGGAGTTTATGAGGCTACTGCCATTGTAATATGGCATGCTCTTTTGTAGTGAACATTTTGTAAGAAGGAATTCATACTTAAATGTGGTGGATTGACAGCTAGTGGTGAACTTATAACCCCCAGCTGAGCTGAGTAACCATGGTGCTGGGTGTAGGAGGCCCGCCTGGACATTGTTGTCAGCAGCATAAGAGGCAGAACTGAAGAAGCAGAGGAAGGCTGTTGGGAGCTGGTAGAAGCTGTAAGGAGCTGTTGGTTCTTTTGGAGGAGCTCGTCATGCTAGCTTTCCTGATGAACTTGGATGTTTCCATCCTCTGAGGAGCTCGGAACCTTGTTGATACTGAGAATGGTTTTGATTCACTTTGGGGGAGCTCTGCTCCTCACTTTGAGCATCGCTTCCTGGCTCCAGAGGGAAAGATGGTGCACTGCTGGTCTCCTGGAGAAGCTTGCTGTGTTGGCTTCTCTGAAGGGAATTTGGCCATCTTGATCACTGGAGGAGCTCAGGACATCACTGTTGCTGAGTATGGCTGTGGTACCTTTCAGGGAAGCTCTGGTTCTTCTGAGTGTCGCTTCCTGACTCGAGTGTGGATCCTTTAGCCTGCTAGCACAGATCCTTCATCCCACTGGCACAGACTTTCTGGATTCCACCACTGACCTTTGGGCCTTCCCAGTGCAGATCTGTGCAACAGGCCTGCATGAGATATTGTCATGGGCTCTGGGCTTCCAGTTGGATTCATGGGAAGCATTGCTATGAGCTCTAGGTCTTAAGTTGGACTCATGTAAGACATTATCACAAGGTCCAGGCCCTCAGCTGCATTCTTGGTCTATGTTGTGTGGACAGATTTCCTGCACTCTCTTGTATATCATTCTTTGGGTGACTATCATAAATAACCTTATAAAATACGTGTCCTGTATATTATTGTTCTCCCTTGCAAATATCCCCCAAACAAACACATTAAATAATGATAAAAAGTATAGTAAATACATAAACCAGTAACTTGGTCATTGTTTTCATGGTCTGCAGTGAGGTACTATATACAGTGGTCTGATGATATTTTTGTGACTAGCAGCACAGTGGTTTTGAGACACCAATATCACCATAGGTGCGTGAATAATCCATCTCCCTATGACATTACAGCAGCATCAGCATCACTTCAGTAATAGGAGTGCTTCAGCTCCAGTATACTTTTATAGGACCACAGATGTATATGTGGGCCATTGTTGGCCAAAATGTTCTCAGGCAGCCTATAACCCTTCTTCATTGATCTCAGTTGGAGCTTGAGCACATCCTTTGCTTTCCTTAACCCTGCTTTTTATGAAATCTCTAAAGTGAAAGGATGTACTTTAAGCTGGTATCCTCAGTGAGGACCATAACATCCCCAAAGGGGTGAAAATGGTTCCTTAACATATGACATTAAAAAACTGCTACTCCTTTTATGGACAGTACAAGCACAGTATATAAACTGTACATGTAATACAGAAGTAGATATAAATTATGTCTGTGGTATTATTAAACTTTCATGGGTGGGAGATAGTTTAGGAAAATAATAAAAAAGTTTACATTAAGGATCATGAAGGAAAATATTTGAGGACTTTGGGCTGGAAGGACATTAAGTTTTGTGGTAGTCTTTAAAATTAAATATATAACTATTATAGAATCACATAATTCTGACTTGCTCTATGATTGTTCCAAGGAGATTCCAGTCTTAAACAAGTTTCTGTCTTCTATGGCCATTGGAAAACATAGCATTTTTATAGAAAAAGAACCAAAAGAAAGTGGTTGTCTCTTTAAAATAGCCACTGGACCTTTTCAGTGTCTTATTTTCCTTCTTCCCTTTATCATTCATCTGAATCTCATGCATATCATTCATCTGTATCTTATGCATATTCTGTGTATACATTATAATCTCTCTACCACCTTCTCCCATTCCCTCTGACTGTCAGGTGATACTGGAAGTGTTTAGAAGCAGATTAGACACCAGAATGGACAAAAAAGATCATAGGTCCTCCAAGGGTTTTATCCTGAGCTCTGTGAACCTCTGAGAAGTCCGTGGATAGAACTGTATTTCACTTACTGGTTTCTGTTGTGATACTAAGTATCACATTTTTTCCATTTGAAAACTTTATTCTGAGAAGTAGTCCATAGGGATCCCTGATACAAAATAAAGGTTAATAAATGGAGCTAATATCAGACTTAAGAGACGTGTATCAAATAAGAGAGAAGTAGTATATATTAATCTGCAGGGACTGCTATAATGAAGCACCAAAACTGAGTGGTTTAAACAACATAAATGTATTTCCTCAGTTCTGTGAGTTAAAAGTCAAAGATGAAAGTGTCAGCAAGGTTATTTCTCCTGAGGTTATCTCATCTCATTCACAGATGGCTGTTTTCTCTCTTGTCTTTGCATGTTCTCCCTCCATGAGCATCTGTGTTCAGCTATTCTTTTTTGTTACAAGGACATCAGTCACATTGAATTAGGGCTCCCCCACATGAAATCATTTACCTTGTTTTACCTAATGAAGCAAAGACCGTATCTTAAAATGCAGTCACATTCTAAGACACTGGATGTTTGGACTGCTACATAAGAGATAGAAACCACACAGAAGAATGGGAGAAGGTTGAAGTTGATCCAAGGAAAAGGAAAAAGGAATGGCAGAAGGGAAGAGAGAAGACCAGTGGGGAGAGGGGGAGACATATACACGAGTTGCTGCTGTCTCCCTCAGAGATCCCTGAAAGTAAACCACAATCATGATACCAAGTTGTTGCTCTCACAGACTGGTATTCTTAACTATACAGGTATCCTCTGCCCACTATCACAAGATCTCAAACTTAGTCAAGCCCAATTTGCCAGCAGAGCACCCAATCCTTTAATAGCTTTCCATTGATTGTGGATGGTAGACACCAGTCTAGCCTTTGAAAACTGGAGAAGAGGGCAGGAGAAGATACACACTTCACACACCGCTTGGGTTTACAGCAGATTTGGTCTTCATTTCTGCTTCATTACTGTTTGTTTTGCATCCTGTGCCCAGGAAAGACGTTTCTTCCAGGTCCCAATTTCTGATAGAACCCACTGTGACTTAACAGAAGGGTTTATTTGACACCTAAAGCAAGGGGAAATAAAAGAGAATCGAATACTTTAGTCCAAAACAATCCTTGTACTTCATTTGGGAAGATAGTCTATCAGCGATACACTATTTCATTCATCTGCTCTCCACTCTCCACTGTGACCAGAGCCTTATTTTGAAATCCTCTATCCATGGCTCTCAAAGGTGTGTCTCATCATCGCCGTTGTAATGAAAGGGATCTGCAGTTGCTGTCTGTCTCTCCAGGCAATTTTTATCTGGTGCTGCCTCCATCTGTGGTATTTTTAGTCCTCGTCTGCAGCTTTCTGTTTCTTTGGGGGCTGATGTGCCTGTGGCTTTTCAGAGAACATAACAGAGTGGCCTGAGCTCCCCAGCTCACCCCTGATCTATGCTGCACAATTACAGAACCAGGCTTATAATCAATGTAATTGGAGATCAGAGTTAATGAGGACCTCCATGCCCGTGCAGTCCCTTGAGCAATGCTGGGCTTCAGATGCTAGATAAGGAAATGATTGGGCTGAACTGAAAATCCATTTGGCTAATTAGATGATGTATATTCCCACAAGGCTGTGGGAGAAAAAAGAATGCATATATATATATATATATGATTTAAAAAGAAGGAAACATGACATTTTGAAGTTGAGATTTTGGCAGAGATTCATTTCAGAGTCATTGCTCCTTTGGGGGCATTTATATGAGTATCTTCAAGAGAAATCTTTGAGCCTACCCAATAATGGGGGGGCCATCGTTAATCAATCTAAAGCCAAGAAAATAAAACAGAAGTTAAGAAGAAAATTAGAGAGATGTGAGACACAGGGAATGATGCATTTTTATTCCTTTGTTGCATAGATTTTATTTCCCAAAGTGCTAGAATTTAAGCAGAGAGAGGTCTTTGATGCTCTTTGGCCTCAATACTATTTCTTCCCCCTCTTCCTCCCTATCATTCCTTCTTTCATTCACTCCTCACACACCCACACTCCAATATCTTTTGAGTGCCACTACACCCTAAGAACTACAATCATTGTAGGTTTAAATGGAGCATGGTCTTTGCCTTCAAAACATGAACAATCTAGATTGGTAAGTCAAGGAGAAAGGGGAAATGGACACATAATTTGCCTTATATTTGCCATATCTGGTCTCCCCTCCTTGACTATAAATTCTCCACTGATGGATATGTTTTATTCAAGCACAGCATAGTGCATGGCTTGGTACACAGTAGTATCTAAACGCATGAATATATAACATTGTATGTATAGGTACAAGTTGAATAATGTTTCCCAATGTTTTATCTAATAATTATTTTCTTATACTCTTTAATGGTTTGAACAATCTTCCATTCTTACACCTGGTAATCTGAGCAACGTAGTTGAGTATAGTGTTGTGTAATATAACAACCACTGTTAATTTGTATTATTTTGTGTTGAAACCCTGTTTCACTCTAAATGTTCTTGCTTTGGTTTGTCTATATTTGTGATACTAGTATGCTGCTATTGTTCTATCTTTTATTTGTTTGTGCCTCATTTACTGCTCCCTTTAAAATAAAAATATAAAATAAAATAAAGACAGCTATGATCCAGGTCTAGAGTGGACCTTTAAGGGCTCAGGTCCACACAGATTGCCATTACTCTGGAGGAAATATCTTATTATATTTGCTTCTTTCACTGTGATTTTTGTCCAGTTTGTTGTTTTCCACATTTTCGAAGGCCCAGCTTCAAAGCTAACTCTCAGCACTTCCCCTCTAAGCTCCCTTGTTGCTTTTCCTTACATTCGTTAGCAATAGCTAGCCTTTCCAAGCAGTCCTCAGACACACTGTAGTCTGTATTATGGATATCTGTACATATATTAATCTCTCCTATTGAGTTCATAAGTCTCTCTAGACTCATCCCACTTCTCAGTCTTTATGTTTATTTCTTACACACGGAGGAGAAACCAAATGTTGGTTAAATGAACACATTCAATTTGCCACAAATCATCATGTTCTGATGGATGGGTGTATATGTCCTTGCTAATCCACATGGGCCCCCTCTAACTGAGTTTCTGCTTTAGTCATCTGCATTCAAGTCCAAGGGGCAAATAAGACCCCCAAAGCCAAGGTAGTGAAGTTCAAGTTTTAGTTTAGAACTGGGCAGATTCTAAAAGCCTAGAATTATTTTCTAGCTTTTACAGAATGAAAAAAATATTATCTGTGGCAGAAATGTAGAGGCATTCCCTCTTCACAGACCCATGATAAAGCAAATTGAACTTCCCTCTGGTCAAATATGGAACTTTGGTTTTGTTAATGCCATTGACATTCACCAAACTCCTAGGCATATTACTGAGAACTGGATTGATAAGGACTAGTAAATTATGATTAAGTCCCTGTAGTAAATCATAGCATATCAGAGAAAACAAAGACCCTGCAAAGCTATGCACAGAGGACTGCATAGAATACTGGAAGGGGAATGAAAAGACTGCAAAAAACAACTCAGCCAATGTTCCTGATTCTCAAGGCAGCCTGGAATAATATGAAGGTCTAGCTTTGGTGGCTCATAAAATCAGGCTTCAGTTTCTACTTTCATTACCTGCAAATTATGCAAATCTGGCTAGATCAGTTTCTCTCTAAACCTCATGTTGTCCTTCTGTAAAATAGGGAAATACCCATCTTAAGAGGCTGTTGGACAGATTAAGTGAGCAGATGTGTAACACATCCATTCCAGGGATGGAGAGAAAGGACTCTCAAAAGTGAATAGCTTTCTTCTGCCATTAAACCAATTGTAAATCTGTCTTAGTTACTTTTCTTGTTCCTGGGACAAAATACCCAACACCCACAAGTTAAAGGAGGGAACATTTATTTTAGCTCACAGTTTGTGGAGGTTTGAGTCTATAATAGGCTAGCTCCAAGGCAGGGTGGCATGGCTGAGGAGAAGTACTCCATGGGAGGCCAAGCAGGAAGTAACAAGAGCAGGACCCCCTTTTCCTTTTTATGCCATTTAGGCTACTACCCTATTTGTTAGTGCCACTCACACCCAAGGGAGGTTTTCTGTCTTCAGTAAACCCATTCAACCAGACCCAGAACTATGATAATCCAATCAGTGGACTGATCCAGTGATCACACACCTGTAATCCATATTTACACACCCTAGATCCAGCCATCTCTGAAAAGTCTCACCAATGAGTGCATGACGCTTTGGCAGGGCACCTAGATACAAACCATAACAACTGGTTCTGTATAGTATTTTTAAAGAGTTTAAGGCTAATTTGCTTAGTTCATTCATGCTGCTATAAAAGAATATCATATAGGTGGCTCATAACAATAGAAATTTATATCTCACAGTTCTGGAGGCTGAGGAGTCCCAGGTCAAATTGCTGGCAGATTAGGTTTCTGGTAAATGTTGCTTCCTGGTTCACAGAAGACCATTTTCTCACTGTGACCTCCCATAGTGGAAGAATCAAGGGAGCTTCCTGGGTCTCTTTATACGGCCATTAACTATTTATGAGGGCTCACCTTCTATGATCTAATCACTTCCAAATGCCATCACATTGGGGATTCAGTTTCAGTATATAAATTTGATGGTGGTGGGAGGGCATTCATTAAGTCTTTTGCATCTAATTTCAAGCCAGTTCCTTCTAAGGAATCTCATTTGTGATACTGGAAATCTGCTAATATTGCATTCAGAGACTCCAAGTCCATATAAAATCTAAACAATAATCAAAATGGCTCTGGTTAGTTGGGATTGAACACTGTGTCTAAGACTCACCCATTGTTGTGAAAATTAAGATGTTGCACCCCAGTCTCATACCTGCACCAAGATCAAGACTCTCATTCCCCCTCCTTCCAGGAATGTTGGTGGTTGACCTCTCTCAGTTAAGCCCCGAATGAAGAAATGCCCTTCATGGAAAACCACTTCTTGATCCAAGGTTTTTTCCACTACCCAAGGTTATTTGATCCAAGGTTATTTCCCCTAGAGCCTGTGACAGGTAAATGTGAAGGCACCAAAGTCTACCTTGATTGAAAACAACTGGGCAGGACCATCTCTGCATCAGAGCTCCCCAAGGGATAAGCCCAGGACTTTCCTGTAATCACATGACAAGTGGATTTCTCTCTCTACCCAGTCCTATTTGCTTATCCCTATTTTGCTTATCCCCTCCTAAACCTCCTTCATGCTAGTCTCTGCCTTTGAGTTTGTTTTCTGGTGACCCTGACCTAAAATGAATGCATTGTCTCATTTATTACTGATGTTAACCCTAAGAATGGGACTAGATATCTATGCTCTTTACAGGAAGTAACAGGGATTCTTGTCTTCTCCAACCTTGTAGAAATAGTGAGTAACAGAATGAGGATCTGAACTCATATCTTGCCCACTATTCTCTTTGTTACTGCACTGCACAGCTTTCCTGAAGTAGAAAGGTTAACCAAACTCAGCCCCGAGACACAATTCAATAGGCATCCCTCAGTCTTTAGTGAGACTAAATACAAGAATTCTCCATTTAAACAGCATGACTGTGCTTTTTAAAAGAAAAATCTGCAGCTGATACCGGGGTTCAGTGCCTTACTCAAGGACCTATGTGACATGTTTCTGCTTGGGCTTAGTTCCAGTGGGAGAAACATAGGTTTGCAGATAGATTTGCATATCTTTGTTTGCCAGAAATTTGAAATATGGAATCCAGCAGACCCCTTCCTTTCTTTGCTTTGATTGCCAAGGACTTTAGGACCAACTTCAAATGTGGTCTTACCTCATCTCAGTGTCTGATGCTATCTTCTCCTGCTGCTTTACATAGGAACCTCTTACATCCACAAACAAGAAATCCTGTTCTCTACTGTGCTTTCACTGAGGAACTTATTCTCCAGAGCGATAGAAATGATCACATTTGTGGCGAGTTGAAAAAGATAATAGCTTGCTATACTCTTTTCTTTTTCAGGGAAACTTCTCCACCTACAGCCCTTACATGCTCAGGCAGCCAGGCATGGTCTGATGTGATCCCCCACCCTCTGGCCACAGCCCATTGGACCACAGCAGGTCACCTGAGCTCAGACGAGTCCAACCATAGGTCAGGAGAAGAGTCTGATATGACCTCACAGAGAGTTCTCTGTAAAACCTTACACAATGCTTATTCACAGAGGTCCTTGTTGGGGGATTTGACTTGCATCACAGGAAAAAAAATGTTTTTGGTTGATAGTGAGGTGTTAGAGAAGTAGACACAGGAGAGAAGCTGAGTCATGTTAATTATGAAACATGATTTCATGTCTCCATGCTGGTGTTTCCTAGATCTGCTACGAGTCCGGAACCACTCTTCCAGTCCAGCTTTGTCTAAGACTGGTCCTATTTGCATTCATTTTTTTTTTACTCATGAATTTCAGCCTTTGCTTTATTGTTACAGTATGCACCCACTGATTGCAATCCATGCACAACTACTTTGAATTACGCTTCTGCTTTTGTCTCCCTGTAAACTGAATGTACATATGTGTGTGTGGGGGTGTGTGTATGTGTGTGTACACATATGCAAAATCTATAGTGTGTGTGTATATACTGTGTATATATATATAAAATACATGCATATAGTATGTGTATGTGATCTTCCTTTTTGTATGAACTAATAAGGAACATTTCACAGCAAACAGCTAGAGGTTCTTGTTTATCCTATGCCAGTTTTTAGGAACAAATTTAAGTCATTATTAAAAAATTGCCTATTACAATAAAAATTTGAATCTTCAGCCTCCACTGGGGACAGTCTTATCTGGTAACACTGGCTTTGAGTCCCTAGTGGCAAGAACTGGCTGGAGCTGTTCCACAGCTGATCCTCTCTGATAGAGCCTGCAGTATCCCTTTGATCACAAACCCTCTTCTCTGTTGTTTCACAACATCAGGCATTTTTTACCATCGGGGTGCTGCATTTTTCCTCAGAGGTTCTGGAAATTTCTCTGCAAAGTTTTTTTTCTTTATCCATATGTCCATCTCTCTCAGCATTTAAAAAAATGGGCTAGGAGTAAGCTTTGTGGTAGAGCACGTGCCTAGGAGGCATGAGTCGCTGGATTCCATCTCCTGCACCACTAAAAAATAATAAATAGAATTAAAAATGCCAAACTACAAAAGTGAAGGCAGGAAGCCTGGGTACTGTTTTCCTTACACTCAGGCAATTTTCCCCATGAACTTGAACCACCTAGGCCCTGTGGGTATGAAGGACTGTTCTTCCAGAGGGGACGCTTGTGCGACAGAGATGTTAGCTTTCCTTCTTTGAAAACTTAACATTTTAATCATTATTTACTGGAACAAGCCAGGTGCTGGCTAAGCATTTTCTCTACATTAATTTATTTTATTCTCACAGCTGAGGTGTGTTTTATACATATGTGCATTTACAGATGAAGTAACCAAGGCCCAGAGTTACCAAGTGACTTACACAAAGTCAATAGCGAGCAAAAGCAGATTGAAGACACAAGCCCTTATCCTCCTCAGTTCTGAGAACCTAGTTTAACCCACTGGGCTCAATGCTCTCTCATGTCTGATTTGTCTCTGCCTCTGCTGATGTTTGACACCATATTGGATAACATAAAGGCTCTGTCAATGCTTTAAGATGAGTGAAATGGGTTAAAGAAGCAGAGGAATGGAACTTCTGTGCACCACTGTTTTTCTGCAGCACCAGCAGAGAGATTTTTAAACTGGGGAGTAAATAGCTATCTTTTTCTCTGTTCTTCCATAGGGAGCAGTTTTGTGGTGAGTGAAGGGAGCTACCTGGACATCTCTGATTGGTTAAATCCAGCCAAGCTGTCCCTATATTACCAGATCAACGCCACCTCCCCATGGGTGAGGGACCTGTGTGGACAAAGGACAACAGATGCTTGTGAGCAGCTCTGCGACCCGGAGACTGGTGAGCCATGGGGGATCTGGGCCTAGGGAGCAGAAAGTGAGAGATGGCATAGGCTGAAGAAAGGTCTGTGTTCCCTCTGCCTAAAAAAAGCATCAATTCTGAACCATTGACAAGGGTCTTGATGTGAAGATCCATCAATGTAATCGTTATTAATTGCCATTTTCTGGTAAAGAAAGAAATTCTTAGAGAATGACAGAATCTCACAGTTGGAAAAGACCACAGAGAACATCTAGTTCAACCCAGCATCACAAAGTGTCTAGAAATTATCAGACAGCACTGAGCTTAGACCTCACCTACCACTTGGTATCTGGGTCTTCTAGAGCAAGACCAGAGAATGAAAAACGACACCTAACCTACAGATCTGTTGCTGAGTGAGTGAGATAATGCATGGAAAGTTCCCAGTACATTCATTTGTTCATATACTCACCCATTCAGTAGGTATGTCTCGAGTAGCCAGGCGTTTTTTTAGGCATTGGGGATACAACCAAAAATAAAATAGGCAGAACCTCTGCCTGATGTAGCATATTGTATATAGTGGGGTGAGAGATGACACTGAATCAGCATGGTCTAGTGTGGTAGCCTCAAGTCATTTATGTCTATTTAGTTTTAATTAATTAAAATAAAATACGTGTGTCTCCAGTGTTCCATAGCCTCAAAAGACTAGTGTGGCTACCTTCTTGTGCAACACAGGGATAGAACAGTCTCAGCATTATTGCAGGTTCTATGAAACAGTGATGCAATAACAAAATGAATAAATAAGCATAGTTAGTGCTTATGGGAGTGGGAACAGATGACAAGCACATGGAATGCCAAGCTGGAAGTGGGGGAGGAGTTGTCCTTATAGAGAGGTCTGGGAAGGTGTCTCTGGGAAGAAATATTTGAGCAGGTGTCTCAAGGTGGGAACAGAGGAAACCATGCCAATATCTGGTGGAGAGCGTTCTATGCAGGGGATCTACAATGGTCCCTGGGACACCACAAGGGGGTCATTTCTTCTACACTGTTAGGAGATGCGTGATAGTCAGGAGATAGCGAGGAAAGGAGTAGAGGTGCAATCTGAGGGATAGAAGAGATCTGAAGGTGGTGTTAGGGTGTTTCAAAGGATAATATGGACTTTGGATTTTACTCCAAATAAGACAAAAAGTGATTGGAAGATTCTTATGAAAAGAGCCATGTGTTCTGACTGGCATTTAGACAGGCTCACTCTGGTTGCTGTGTAAGTCTATTTAAGGAGTAGTCAAGATCCTGCTCCTTTAATCTAGGCAGGAGCTGGTAGTGGTTTGGACCAGAGGAGTTCATGAAGAAAACAGTGAGATATTATCAGAGTCCACATGATTTTAGGTATAGGACTGAGAGCATTTGCTATTGAATATTCAATGTAAGAAACAATAGAGGCAGAGATGATTGCAAATTTTTCAGTTGGAACAGTCAGGCAAATGAAGTTATCATTTACTGCATCAAGGGATGCCAGGGAGGGTCACGGGTGAGTGATGGAATAAAGGTTATCATTCCAGTTTTAAGTTCAAGTAGAAATGAAAAATGGGTACTTGGCTCATTTATTAAAAGCCCGCAGCTATACTGGTGTCCCACCACCCCTGTGGCTAGCAACTGTGTCTTACTGGGAAGTGAAGTGGCCTGGTTTTGTGTTTACAGTGTGCTTTCCACAGGACACTTTTACCTGGTGGATGCATAATGCCTAGTTGTGTCACCCATGGCCAGGAGGTGCCTCTCCTTGTTTATCTTGGCAGATAGTCTTGTGACTCTTACCTGACCTGTGTCTATATCATATCTGCCTGGCCCCTCGTCTAGTGCTGAAGCCCAAGTCTATTTGCACTGTATATTGTGGAATAGTGTGTGAGTCACCTTAAATTCACTAGTAAGTGTTCAAATGATCCATTAAAAGGAAATGACAAGAAAATAGGAGTCCAGTGTGCTAGGCAGAAAAGGTGCTCCTCAGTTCTTATCTCTCTCCACTGCCTTGAGCTATTTCGATTTGGTGTTCTACTTCTAATACCCAGGCATCCACCTTTGCTGCCCCGTTCCTGACCTCTGAATACCTGGCAGATATCTGAATCAACCACATTGAGGAGCTGGGTGGAGGTACAGAGCCATGGGCTGTATTAAGGGTGACTGAAGTCTGTTTCTGCTATAATAATGTTATATTCAAAATAGAAGCCACAGCAACATAAAATTGCAAGAATTCACTACAGGTCCATAACTCAAAGTCAAAGAAGAAGTGAGATCTGGAGATAGAAATGTGCATTTGGATGGTATTTAAACACAAGAAATACTGCCCTGTTTATACTAAATGCCTAGCATATTGCCTAGGTTACTTTTCTCTCATTGCTGGGACAAAATACCTGACACCCAAAATTAGAGAAGAAAGGGTTTATTGAGCTCACAGTTTGTGGAGATGTCTGTCCATGCTCAGTTGGCTCCAAGGCAGGGTGGCACATGGCAGAGGGCAAAGTTCAGGGTGGCAGAAATGAGCAAAAGCAGCAAGAGCAAAAGGGAGGAGCAGCAGCAGCAGCAGCAAGCCTCTTTCCCTCCCTTATATTATATGCAGGCTACCCTCCCCAGGGTGGGTGCAGCACTCACACCCAAAATCCCCGCATTGGACCATGAATCAATCAAAAACTCCAGAAGCCTGCCCCATGACTGCCTGAGGCTTTGGGGAGATGTGTGGACATGAACCATAACACATATGAATAATGTATTTCCATAGTACTGAACAAATGCTAGTTCTTGTTGCCCACAAAGAGAGAAACAGCAATCAGAGAAAGAGACATTCCAGGGTTACAAAGAAGTTAGAACAGAGCTTGAATTAAAACCTGTGTTTCCTTGCTCTCCATCCTCTCCTTTTCCTACTGGGGTGTATTGTTCTCTTTCCTCTGGGACTCCATTCTTAATCCCATTCCTGAGATTCTGTCCAAGCATTATGGAAATCTCATTACACAGGCATTGTATGGAGGGCCAAGGTCACTGGGCTCCTCAGTGGCCCAGGTGGGGGTCTGCTGTCACTGTCCCATCCCTCCTTTACTTCTTAAACTGGCATCAACTCAGAAATAAGGAGAAGGCTTTTCCAGGCTAACAAGTGAGTCTCTAAATGATAGAGCCATGGTTTCACTTTAAAATGACAATGCACACTTACCTGTCATTCCGGAGTCTCCTCAGACATATTTCTACAGTCTTGACATGGGGACTGCAAAGGATGGGGAAGCTACGTGGGGGATACAGTGTATCTATTGTGTTCCTTCTTATCTCACAGCTGAAGTTTTTCTTTTAAGCAAGACTTTTAGGCTCTATGTCATTGTTACCCTAACTAACGTTCCCTCCCAGATGCACACACACACGCAGACACATGCACACATACACACAGTCAATTATCCTCTTTCAACAGTCAGCAAAGTTCTTGTGAAACTATATGTCTGTGGACCTGGACCTTATCCTTTTTTTCTTTTCCTTTCCATAAAATGGAAACAAGATTATTGGTGGAAAGTAACAGAAGGGAAACACATTTGACTTCCCTCTGTGACACCCAAGCTAGGCCAGTGGTGCATACATGTGGGGCTACTTCCCTGCGGATCTTCTTCTTGTGCAATGTGGTGATTTTTGATGATCTTCATCAGCCATACGATTAAGCACAAACTTGTAACAGTGGCTTGATCAAGGAGCAGGGATGTGGTACTAGTTTGGAATGTAATTGCTACTCTCATGGTATTTTCTAGAATACACACACACACACGCACAGAGACATCCCTTAAAGCTGGAACTGTCACTAGGATCCACTGCATCCATGCTGATGGATGCCCAGAGAAGATAAGTGAAAGGACTCAGGTCACAGCCCACATATCAGAGCCAGGATTTAAGCCCAGGATCCTGTACTCTAGACCAGTACTTCTCAAATCCCCATAGGTCGTAGGACCATAGCGTGAGATTCTGCACTGCTAACACTAGGCCAGCTACTGCCAATGCTTCTGGCTCATCAACTGCCCTTATGACAGCAATGCTTTCCGTATTCTTTTTTCCCACACATTCTTCTCATGTTGGACATTCTTAGTGGGAGGCTCAGCTGCCAAATTAAATTGAATTATCTTGACAAAATTCTGTTCACTTTTATTGTCTCATCTTCTACCTCTTTATGCCGTATTCCCTAGTATATTAATCAAGCTTTTGTCACTGTGATAAAATGCTTGATATATATAACTTTAAAAAGGAAACATTTATTTTGTGATCATGGTATCTCCCCTGCCAAGTAAGTATAGGAAACATTTATTTGGATCATGGTTTCAGAAGTTATAGTCCATGGTCTACCACCTCTATTATTTTGGACCTGTGATGAGGCAGAACACCATGGAAGAAAGGCGTGGCAGAGGAAAGATGCTCACCTCATGGCTACCAGGAAGAGAGATCAAGGGAAGAACCAGAGAGGAGAGGGCCAGGGCCATAAACCCCTCAAAGGCCTTCCTGCATGAGTACTTCCTTTGCCTGCCTCATCTCCTAATAGTCTACTCAGTGAATGAACTCATCAGGGAATTCATCCATCCACAAATTCGGCACCCTCCTGGTTTAATCATCTCACTTGACCCTACCTCTGAAGAAGGCTGCACTGGCGATCAAGCCCTTGATATATGAGTCTTGGGTGGGGCATCTGTCTTTAAACCATAACACTTGGGCTCTAAGGACACCATGCATCTCTAATTCCTGAAGGTTCCATGCCCTCCAGGTCTTTATCCCTTTTGTAGACCCTTTACTCTCTTAAAAAGCCTTTCTCTTTCTACTGGAAGCTTGTGGAAGGCGGTCCATTCTACTTCCTTCATACTACCCAGACACTCTTTGTGCCATATACCTTCCTGAGGCCCTTCTTGGCCCTGACTAACAGGTTCTCCTTTCCACAGTCACAGCCTTTGTGATACCTTATGTAGTAATTCCTGTCTCTCTGCAGAGTCACTGTTCTCTTCTTACCTGTACTCAATACCAGACTGTAAACTTTGTTGGGGGTTAAGGAGGAAAAGACAGGATGCGTGTCTCATTCATCTCTCTTATCTTTAAAACTCTGAGTAATGCTGACATATAGTAAGTGAACAGAAAATAATAAAAATAGGTATGAGAAGTCAGTTTCAATCCTCAAGCTTCCTGAAACATGTATATACTCCACATTTGCTTTCCTTCCTATCCACTTACCCAACAGCTCAAATTAAATATTTTTAAGCTCTTGAGAAATGTGGTCACCAAGAACTATACAACAGCTTGTCTGACTGCCAGGACCTTCGCTTCTTGTCTTCCTAGTATATCAAACCCTCAGGAGCCCTCTTTGCTTTGTCCCCTCTATTCATATTCACAGCTGTCTCCCATGCACCCCATGCAAAGTCTTGCATTCTAAGTAGAGTGCAAGTTTCTTCCTCCACTGAAATGCCCTCTCTGCTTGAATCATCTTCTTCCCACCATCTTACATTTTTGCTTCTCACTTGCTTTTAGTAGAATGGATGACCTCCACAGAACGAAGAGTTGTTGACTAAAACAAGATTAAAGTTTGAGTTATTTGTTTTCTGTACTAGAATATAAGCTGATAAGACCAAGGACTGTATACAATTTACTTGTGTACCTTTGCCACCTCAATGCTCAGGAAACTATCTTATTCTTATAAATCATTCAAGCCATAAATGGATGGCACTACTTACAGGTGAGAGTGGAAATGTGAATAGAAGATTCCTGAATATATTTTCACGAGGCTTGATTGAGACCCACTTTGTAAAATTTAGTTCAATTTGTTAAATTCAATTCAAACAAGATTTGCTTAATTCCACAACTCATAAGTCTCTGTGTTAAGTGCTATGGGAAATCACAGGCAAATTGGGCAGTGTTCCTGTCTTCATGGATTTTACATTTTTACGAGGGTAAAAAAGAATCTGTTCATATATAGCTATTATAAAAACACAGTGTGATATAAATCAAGAACAATGTATTAACAAAGTGCCTCATGTCTGGAGAACAGGGAGAAATGTATTTTAGATGAGGATTTCAGGAGATAGATCATGGAGAGGATGACCTCCTAGCTTAGCCTTGTAGAATTAGTAAAGGAGTATGGGTAGGAAGGGGGCTGGAGGGGAAGGGATTTGATTACAGTAAGAGACAGAAAGTTTAAAGAGATTCTTGGAAGCAGCAGTGTAGCTGTCCTGGTACCTGGAGAATTTGCAGGACAGAAAATGGAAGCAGAGGACTTGGAGGGTGGTAGGGGATGAGATTGGGAAAATAAAATGAAGAAGGTTTATACAAAGGTAAGCAACAGGGCTGGGAGTGTAGCTCAGTGGTAGAACAATTGCTGAGCATGCACAAGACCCTGGGTTCAAATCTCAGCACTGGAGAAAAAGAACAAGAAGATGGAGGGGGAAAAGAGGACGGAGAAAAAGAGGAGGAGGAAACATCTTACTGGCCAAAAAAGAAATATCTCACCCAAAGGAAAAGCTGGACTTCTCTTAAATCTTTGTACCTCCTATGGCATAGTATTTGAAAACTCCCCAGCTTGGAACATATTCCAACATTATATGTTTCAGAAATGGTTTAGCCTCCCATAAAGATTCTCCTCCATTTATGGGTAAAATTTTATGGTGAGACAGTCATGCCTGAAAGCTTTTGGGGTCATGTTGATAGGAAGGATCATTCTTCCCATGTGACAAGATAAAAGAAAGAAAGTGGGGAAGATATCACAGCTGAAAAATACATGATACTTTGGTAAACCTGCCTGTGTGGTTGTGCGCCATATCCAAACACAGGTGTGTTTTTCCAGAGATCTCAGCAACTGGTATCTCCCATAGAGCCAATTACGGAAATGGACCTATGGTGTGTGGGAGCCATCTTGTATGGACTTGTGGGAGCTGCCTGTTAGTTTCTCAACTCTGTTCATTGGCATCATGTATGTAAGAAGCCGACAATGATGAGGATCTTTCCACCAGAAAATCTGGGTAAATGCTGCAGAAATAGAGTTTATTCTCTTCAGAAAGCAAATAATGAAACATTTACCAACACAATACTGGGTGGAAATGAGAGCTAATCAAAGAGTAAGCCAAAAGAGAGTTTATGGAGAACCAGAACATGACCCAAGACTAACATCAAGCTCCCTTCCAGAATGAAGGGTCACCCTTGCTGTTTATGTCTCCCAGGACAGGAAGTGAATACAAAAAGATTACTTGCTTTGGCCTCAGAGAGCACAACCCCAAAACATTCAGTTGGTCAAGCTTGGACTGTCAAGAACATCATCGTAGCTATTGTAGAACTTTACTAAAGCTATGGGAAATAGCTTTAGTAAAGTTCTTCACATGTCTGGTATCGTGTAGTTTCTGTTTATCGGTTGTAGGGCCATGGGAAAGTCAAATAACAAGTTTGAATACAGTTGAGCTTCATTTTTTGTAACCATGAAAGTGAGGAGAGTAATTTCTCTTTTAGGGTGTTTGTGAGGACAAGGTATAAATAAAATTTTAAATACTTTTGATCATTTCTTGACTTAGTGACACACTCAACATATAATGTTTACTCTGAGTTTTATAATCAGTTCCCCAGTTGTGTCTTCACTTATTAATTCCATAAATATTTCATAAGACATTTAATCCAGTAATGTGCAACTGTATCAGATTAAGTGGAAAGAAAATCAGGTAAAGCCTCTGCCACCCAGAAGCTGACTATTTGGTAGAGAAATTTACAGTATGCTGGATATTTCTGTACACTAACCTTTCATTTAGTCCTTGTGTGATTGTTAATTCTGTGCAATGAAAAAAAAAATTTTCTCTCCAGGCTAGTGCCAACATTGCCACAAGCTTGTTATCTGACCTTGCATATGTCCCATACTGTGAACTTGAGTTTCCTTGTCTTTAACAAAGCAGTGAGTGAGAAGTACTTATATCACAGGAAAGGTCCCTGGACATCATCTTCTCTGACCTAATGAGACTAATGGCTAGAATGATGCAGCACATGGCCCCATGTCACTTTGTAAATTAGTGGCAAGATACAAATTACAACCCTAAATAATTCCTAAGATATCTTCCAGCTCAAAATTCATGTTTCTATGACCTTTTAAGCACTAATAACTTAAAGCGTAAGTATGATTGAAACAATTTGTAAATGGCATTTACAGCAAATTGAATTTTCTTTTCACAATTGGTAGGAAATTCAGTCATGTTGGGCCATCATATTCAGTTTATTTTCATGTCTTCAGCAGCCACCTTTCATTTGTAATAGGATGTGAAATGAGAATAGCGTGTGTGCAGTTATGCCATATAGCTGTCTTCTATAATACTAAATATATCTAATGTTTATAGATCGTTTCTATTACTTGCTGAGCCCTGTGTTATTAAAGTTTAAGGGGATACAAAGGGCTTTACGAAAATGCAAAGTCCAAGAATTCACAAAGGGGAAGAACACCCCTGCTTTGAAGGAGATGGTAACATTGAGGCTTCTAAGTAATGTAGTAGACACATCGCAGTGGTGTAGTATGTACATGAAGTATACTATTAAATAAGCTGAGATATGATTGTGGAGAGTTAGTTGGGTGTGGTGCATACTGGTAATCCTAGCTATTTGGAAGGCTGAGGCAGGAGGATGGCAAGTTCAGGGCCTCCCTGGACAACTTAGTGAAATCTTGTCTCAAAAAGCAACAAATAGTATTTATGGATAGCTAGCTTTCTGTCAGATTGGAGATGAGAGACTAAGGCATAAGAATATGTTTTAGAAAGACCTTAGGTTTGCTTATTTTACTGATTGTTACACCTGAAAGTGAAACAGTTCCAAACATCCAACAAAAATACCTTTAATTAGGGAAGGAAGGGAGGAAGGGAGGAAGGGAGGAAGGAAGGAAGGAAGGAAGGAA
>NW_004955419.1:10874793-10905832 GCF_000276665.1 Chinchilla lanigera
GAAAGAAGGAAGGAAAGAAGGAAAGAAGGAAGGAAGGGAAGAAGGAAGGGAAAGAAGGAAGGTTAAATTTTGTTTTCTGAATGGTCATGGTTTGGTCAATATATTAGGTGTAAGGTTCTTGTGTCAGCACCATGGAGCACTCTCACAGTGCTGAGGATATTTGGCCTATGTGTGTGCAGAATAAATATTTATTGGGGACAGTTAACACCCTTCTGAAAGTCAGCTTCTCCCACTCTCTGGTCACTATAGTCTTTCCTGAACTCACCATCCTTCGGTCCTTAACTTTACTAAACCCTGGATTAAACAAAGTTCATCTAAATTAGGTATACAACATGAAAGCTGTACCTTGTTTAGAGACATGCAAGATAGTGGAATCAAACTTATAAAACTACTTGAAACATAATCCATTGAAATAACCACCATAATCTAAAGTTTATATGTTTATATTTCTTAAAATGACTCCATTAGTTATAAAAGCCCATTTCTCTCATAAGGTTGATCTATTTGATGTAGGTTCATTATCTATGTACAGCAGATGGGGTGTGTGTGAGACAAGAGCCAGAAAACGTACAGTCAGGAAAGGTAATGTGGAGTTGGATGAGCTATCAAGAGCTACATGAATACCAAACTGACAATAACAGCATCTACAATTCATTATGCCCTTATTGTGTACCAAGCACCATGCTGAGACTTTACATAACTACTTGGGTCTTTACAACAACATTTCTAGGTAGTTATTACTGCTCTCATTTTCCATAGAAGAAGCTGCATGTTAATGTAGTTCATTGAAATTCCCACGGGAGTATCTCTACTAAGTATCACTACTGGGATTTGAACCCAGAAAGAAGTGTAACTTACTGTCTTCCATGAGATAGTTTGCTTAGTATTGAGAAAAGAGACCTGGCATTTCCTTTGATAGGTGTTTGCAGAGAATTCTCTGAGGCGGGACTGTGTCCTTCAGGCAAGGGTTTTACAGACTGAGTTGACTTGAAAAAACTAAAAGGACCCAACTGAATCGGGGACAAGGGAAAAATGCAGAACTGAGAAGAGAGACTGTTAAAGCATTTATGAATTATAGAGGAAATATTCTATATCTCTGGTACTCTTGCTATGTTTGGTTTAAATGTGTTGTAAAATATAAGTGGATGAGGACTGAGATCTTTTATAAATGGAGAATTAATGTCACAGATGAGATCATAAAATTTCAGATTCTCCATCAGCAAGCAACAGGTTTTCTTCTTTTAGTAGTACATGTTGGCAGTCCACAATGATTGCATTCCCTGTGGGAGGTTGGCACACATACATAATACAGCTTCCTTCCTTTGCATTCCTCCTCTTCTCCCTGCTCCATCCTTTGGTCCCCTTCCCATGTGAGAAAAACTTACCTACTTGATTCTTATCATCTACCTTTTATTCTGCTTTTACTTATAATTTAGATTTCTCATATAAGAGAATCCATGTGATATTGAAGCTTGTGTCTGATTTATTTGCCTTAACATTATGGCCTCAAGATGTATCCATTTTCTTATAAGTGACTTAAATTTATCTTTATGACAAAGTAGTTGCTATGGTTGATACATTGTGTCAACTTGGAGAGTCTAAAGCTTTGGCTGAGTGACTCAGCAGGGAGCAGAGTGCTTACTCTGTGTACAAAGTAAGAGCCTGTGGAAGAGGAGGGCATGGAGATTATGTGAGTGCTATACGCCCCCTGGGTGGGGGTAGCCTGCTTACAATGTAAGGGAGGAAAAGAGGCTGTTTGCCGCCATTCCTCCCTTTTCCTCTTGTTTTGGCTCTGTTCTGCTGCCATGAACGTTTGCCCTCCGCCATGTGCCACTCTGCCTCAGAGACAGCCAAGTATGGACTGAAACCTCCACAAACTGTAAGCTAAATAAACCTTTCCTTCCTTCATTTTGGAGGTTGGGTATTTTGTCTCTAAAATGAGAGAAAAGTAACCAAGAAAGTAGTATTCTGATATGTGTTCATTTTCTTTGTCTATTCATCTGTCAATGGACATATAGGCTGCTTCTAAGATTTAGTTATCATGAATCATGCTGCTATAACCATGGTATGCATGTGTCACTCTAATTTGATGTATTTAACCCTTCGTGGGAAGATACAGAAAAGGGGAGTAGGTAGGTCAAATGGAAATTTTTGCTTGAGTTTTTCTGAGGAATCTCCATATTGATTTCCATAGTAGTTGTACTAGTTAACATCCTACCAACTTAAAAGTGTTCCTTTTCCCCACAGTCTTGCTAGCATTTGCTATTATTTGATTTCGTGAGGATGGCTGTTCTTTCTGGGGTGAGATTTCCAACAGTGTTGTTTTAATTTACATTTCTTAAATGACTAGTGATGTTGAGCATTTCTTCATGTATTTATTCATCATTTGTACTTCTTCTATGATGATTCTATTAATTTCACTTGCCCATGTTTTTATTTTGGGGAGGTAATTGTTTTAGTTCTTTAATTCTAGATATTAATCCTCTACCTGAAGAATACCTGACAGATGTCTTTCCCTTGAAGTTTTTCTTTTTACTCTGTTGGTTGTTTCTTTTGTTGTGCAGAAGCATTTTAATTTGATATAATCCTATTTGTTAATTCTCTGTACTATTTCCTATGCACATGGGGTTCTTTTCAGAAAATCCTTGCCTACACCTATGTCTTTAAGAGATTTACCTATTTTGTTTTCCAGCAGGTTAAGTGTTTCTATTTTAACACTTAGCTTTTTGATCCATTTTGATTTTAGTTTGACACATGGTGAGACATATGGGTCTAGATTCAATCTTCTGCGTGTTGGAAGCCAGTTTTCTGGCATCAGGGTTAGCCACTGAAAGATTGGAAAAGACAAGAAGGTTAGAATGGTATATATACAAAGAAGACTGTGCAAACTTTTCCTTGTAGGGAACTTGTCAGTCCCACTGAAAGTCAAGGCAAACTTTGCTTCCCAACTTGAAAGAAAGAGGGTGTGAGAGATCTACAGTCTCACATTGCAAAGTTGACACATCTCTGAAGATGTTTTCCAAGCTACAAGTATTGAAAAGGGAAGAAGTGCTCACCTTGTAAAGCTGGATTTTATTATTCTACATATAACCTAACAACATTTAAATTGAGAACTGTAATTAATCTCATCCAACATGTGTTGGCAAATATTTTAGGTCCTTGAAAATGCATCCTACTCATTAAGAAATGAAACCAGGAAGCTTCTAACTGTATTTGTGGGACCTAATAATAAAGAAACTGTCAATGAGTCTTTGGTTGACCAGTATTGCATGTTTATATCTGTTTTCATGAGAAGCCACTTTGAAGATATCAATATGTAATACAACCACCATTGTTAATTCCCTACCACTTTGTTTGTAACTCTGTATTGTGCTTGTGATATGTTGTAAAATGTTGTATGTCTGTTAATGTTTCCCTCCTTTTATCTTTAAAATTAAAAAAAAAGAGAGAGAGATTATCAACAGATTCAAAATGTGGAAGAAAAGATGATGGTGAGAGCATAGGTTGGAGTTGGAAGTGTTACTACACTGTAAAGCCATGCCATAAAATGTTGCTTAATTTTTAGTCCTGAGGCATTTCTGGAAGCCAGCGTGATGGGGTCCTGGCGGGTGTTCTTCCTTCTGTGCAAGGTTCTGCTTTTCACCTGCCCTCACTTTTCATCAGTCCATGGCTTTAGTTGATCTTTTGCTTTCATCCTTCATGTTCAATTTCAATGTCAAAGAAGTGAACATCTAGCCAATATCATTCCTCCCAGGTTTCATGCTATACCAGTACCGTTTTTCCTTTATAGTAAATAATAATAATAATTAATAATAATAATGACAGGACACATTTACATGGTTCTAACTTCACGTTAGAGTCTCTGCTGAGAGGTAGGTGCAATCATATTTTAATTAAACCAGGATACAATCATATATGTACCAATATTTTACACGCCACTGAAAAAGTGCTGCCTATAGTAACCAAAGCGCGCTTATAATCATTAGGTGACTCTTTATGTCAGAGATGTTAAATGTGAAAGCTTGGGTTTCTTTAGATTAAAATAATGATATATTATTATCACCATTTTACAAATGAGGACATTAAATCACAAATAATTAATGAGTTTTCCCAAAGTCTGGACAGTAGCGGGGTTTGATTTGAATCCAGAAGTCTGGCATCAGAATTTATTCTCACATTCACCAGCATGTGCTGTCAAATATAATTACAACCTGTAATTACATACTTGTCTGTGTGGTTCTCTATTCAGTTACTGGCTATCTAAGGAATTCTGCGGTGTTTAAAGGCAAGGACTGTCCCTGCACTGTTCATTGCTTTATCCCCAATACCAGACCCTCACCCAGCATACTCTTTAGCTTGATTGAATGGTTTTGGGGTTTGGAGTTTTTGAGATCGCTTTTACTATGTTGCTCAAAATGACCTCCAATTCCTGGACTCAAGAAGTCCTCTGGCTTCAGCCTCCCAAGTAACATGGGCCATGATGTCTAGACCTAACACATTCTAATATTTAATAATGAATGGCTGAATGAGTCCATGAAAGATAAAATACTGGATTTGGAGACAAATCTATGAGTTTCACTTCTAGTTTTGCATTTTAATCATGATGTGACCTTTGGTGAATCACTTTTTATCTTTATTTGTAATACAAGGGAATGCTAAATTAGATTTTCTCTCGGTTCACTCCAGCTCTGAAATTCTGTATACTAATATCTTCATTGAAAGCCAGCCTTGGCTGACTTTGGGTTTGGAGATTTTAGAATGAAGATGACCAATAATTCCTAAGCTCTTGTGTGGTAGAGATCACAGGCATACACGAGTTTCTACCCTTCATACACAGGTTGTGGTGTACGAGAACATATGCTCTGGATTCAGATGGATGGAGACTCAATTCCCACTCCAGACCTGCACAGCCTTTGTCCACTTTGCTGAATCCTCCTGCAGCTCTGTTTTTCTCAACAGTAAAACAGTAGTAATAACACGAATAGTTCTTGGAGGATCATTATGAGGCTTGAACTAGATTAAGCATATTAAGCACTTAGCACATAAGCCTGATATGTTGAGTTCAAAACACATGAGCTATCATTCCAGCTGCAGCAAGAATATGGACTGAATGAAATAAGTACTGCAGGATCATAGAGATAACACTTATTGTGAACCTTAGTGGTCAAAAAAGGCTTTTTTAGGGGGGAAGGGACTAATGTTGAATTTGAAATGAAAAAAGTGACGGTGATGAAACACTTCGGTCCAGTGATAGCTAGTAGGCATAGATAGTCACTTAAATTAAAATGCAAATTAAAGATAATTAAATAAACTTTACAATTCAGAATCTTCCATCATATCATCGCATTTGAAGTGCTGAGGAGCCACCTGTGGCTAGTGTCTGCCATGCTGCAGAGCATACATCCAGAGCACTTCCTTACTGCAGCAAGTTTAAGCAGACGTGGCCACGGCAGAGAGTGAAAAGGAGAACTGCACTTCATATGCATTTGGTTTCAATCACAATATTTATCTGGTGACGATGGAGTGCTAGACACTATGTTGTGTTGGGGTTCACCAGGAAGCACATACAGACCCACTCTCTGGCTTAACCAGGTTTAGTCTACTGTGGGGTCACCAAGCTCTACCCACAGGATAACTAAAGTCTCTTATAAATAGGGGTTATTGAAATATGGCCATGAAACAAGTGTATTATTTCTCATGGTGTCTCTGGCTGTTGTGTGTACAAGAGGAGAGTCTGATGGTCACAACCTTATGGCTTGCAAAATCTAAACTCTACACCATTTTTATCCCTTTACAAAAAAATCAGCAGCCCCTGTCTAAAGAACTTGTTTAATGTTTTTGCATCCCAAGGGAAGAACTGATTTTGGTTTTCATTTATTCATTTATGTACCTTTTCATTTAATATTCTATAGGTACTTATGCAGAATTTAGCTTAAGCAGATGTAAGACTCAGATTGAATGAACTACATGAAAATCTCTGTAATCATGCATCTCACATGCTAGTATGGGCAAGGGGCAAACCGAGTGCTAAAACATGAGCATGTGTAATAACTGCATGGCACTGTGGCACATGCTTATATCGCAGATACTTACGTGACTGAGGCAAGAGGATCACAAGTTTTAAGCCGGTTTAGGCTGTGTCTCAAAATCAAAGGAATAAGATGTAGTTTAGCGCTAGAGCGCTTGCCTGTCTTGTATGAACACCGGGGTTTGATGCCCAGGACCATATATATTTGTAGTAATAAATAAAGTATATCACATGTGAAAAGAAGATAGTAGTAGGGATGGATTTCTCCCCCTCTGTCTCTTCCCCTGCTCTGTGCATGTGTGTGTCTCTGTGTGTCTGCGTGTGTTTTAAAGCTGTAAGAAGAGAGGGCAGGGGTTGGAATATAAGCAGACTATTCAAGGTAAAGGAACCAAATGGTGAGTGACAAAAGCATCTTTAGGAAAATCTGGAAAGCATAGCCCAGGTAAAAAGAGAAGCTAGTCCAAAGGGTCTGCGAGGAGATTTTACCTTTCATACTGAAGGAGGATTGGAAAAGAATGTGCTGGGCTGAGCTGGGTACCAGGAGGTTATTAAGGGATGGGACCAGAGAGAGGTCAGAAAGCCAGGACCCATGAGTGGTCCTTGTGGAACATCGTAAGAACATTTGCTTGCATCCTGAATGAAATGGGGGGAGAACTCTGAGCAGAGAGGTCACATCGTCTAACTTATGCTTTAACGGTATCACTCTGGCATCCTATTGAGAAAAAATCTGTACAGGATAGAGGTAGAAGAAGGGAGAAGAGCAGGAAACCTAATGTGATGACATAAACCACAGGTGATGGTGTCTAGGAGCGGGGTGTTAGCCGTGAAGGTGAAAAGAAGTGGTCGGAATCCAAATGCTACATTTCATTTGTCGCTTTTGTTTAGTGGGCATCTATTGTATGCTAGGCATTGGGCTCAGTGTTAGAGATAGTGAGCTAAAGAAGCTGTCCTCTGTGCCCCGTGGAGCTTCCAGTAAACTGACTGCATGTCTTGACATCAGGAATGAGGAATTTATTTGCTGTCTCTCTAACAAATGTGTGAGTTCCAGGCCTAACTTCCACACTGTGACTGAAAAACAAAATCCAGGAGAGCATGACACCAAGGACCTAGTGTGAGAGAAGAAGAGAAACATTGGATTAAAGCTATGATACAAGTAAAAGACTGAGAAGAACTCAGCTGACCATTATGCCAGGTAGAGCTGAGAGCCCTCAGGCAGATACAGAGCTTTAGGCCTCAGATTTAAGGAGGCCCTTATTCAAGCCCACATTTGCACAACGCTAAATACTTCCTTAAATTGTAGAGGGAAAAGTATTAACTTTTGGTGATTGCCTCTCTACCTGAAAGGCCTTTAAAAGTCTCCCTCAGTAACAACTTCAGAGGACAAAGAACAACAATTTCCAAGGCCTGGAAGAGCCCTGCAGATCACCTAGTTCAGCCTTGCTCTTAGACCATGATGGGACTGAGGGCCAGACATAGGGTTCACTCAGCAGTTCAGGAAGTGAGCGGCAGAGTGATCAGCGTTGCATGCTGAAGCTTTCTTTCCCCTCCTTTGGAAAGCATCCTAAGCAGTCAAAATATCCTGTCTTTGGGAGACAGCCCCTTCCCAGCTGCAACTTGAGCCCTTTCATTGTGCCTGTCTTTTATAATGTGAGCGGTGGTGCTGGCCTCTGGTAGTGCTGCGTGGAGCTTGTATTGCATACATGTGCACAGGTGCACTTGTTTGTGCAACAGTTTCAGGCCAGAACATCTAGGGTATGGCACGCTCCTCCTAAGATCCGTGAATGTTTTTCTATTGCAAACGTTCAATGAAGCCAAGATGAGCTTAGTCACCAGGGAGGGAGACAAGAGACTCTGGCACCAGCACCCAGGTGCTGGTAATCCTGCTATGTAAAGGTTGGGCTCTGTTGTTTTCCCTCCAGAGAGAAAGTCAGAGCAAGATGGAGAAAGCATCAGCACTGAGGGCAGACACATGGGAATGAAAAGCTTGGCTCTGTCCTTTACTACTGGTGCAGTGTTGAGCAAATCACTTAATTTCCCCAACCTCAATTTCCTGCCCTTTCTAATAAATGAGAGGGACAAGCATTCATCTTTGCTATATTATTGTGATGATTATAATCAGTACAATATAGGCACTACATTATATATCAAGTGCACACATTCAGCAAGTGCAAATTATTGAATCAGGGGCAAAAAGAACCCCCCAGTGTTGTCAGTGCTGAACCCACCATAGATTTAATCATGATGGAGTGGAAAGCATGGGGACAGCTTTCAGAGAAGAGGGCCCTCCTGGAAGCCCTGTAAAATAGCTCTTAGCATAACACTACCCTTCTCTGGTGATACCATCTATAGGAGGACTGCCCATTGCTCCAAATTGTCCTTTTTTCTCTCTTGCAAATGAAGGTAGCTTTTGCTTCCTTTTGTAAGGTTAAGAGGAAAGAGAGAGAGGGAGTTTTGTTATAGTACTGAGTGGTTTCTTAATTAGAAGCATCACTACATGGCTTTGGGTTTCCACCACACACTAAAGGATGGATTTTTGTGACAACACCAGGAGTCTTCCTCAAGTGAAGACACAAGAATTTGAGATGTCATCCACACAAGTTGGAGAGGTCAGGCAGCCTTTCCATGGATGGAGTGAAGAGCCTGCTGCCACCTCTCCATGCCTAAACATGAACAAAACAGTGAAGCTGGACTTAAAAGAGAAAGGTTTATTTCATTTTATGGTTTCCATCCACAGTTAGCTGGCTCTGTTGCAGAAACTTTATGGTGGAAGGGTATGACAGAGTAAAATGGCTCAACTTATGGTGGCCCTGGAAGCAGAGAAAAAGGGAAAGGAAGGGCAAGGACAAGAAGATATCCCTCTGGGTCATTCCCCAAGTGACCTACTTCCTCCAATATGGCCCCACCTCCTTACAGTACATTCAACTATGAACTCAGCAAAGGATTGATTTGTTCATGGTCCAGTCACCTTCCAAACGCTCCACCTCTGAAAACACACACTTGGGGCAGGGGGAGCATTTTCTGATCTAAATCATAACAGAGAACAAAAAACAATAAAGAAAGAAGCTGAAGCGGTGACAAAAATAAAAACAGGGAAAGACAAGAAAAGCCAGTGATGGATGGGGAAGAGAACCGTAAAGCAGAACAGGAGCAGGATGGGCTGGAAGAGCAAAACAACGCATAAGATAAAATCAGGCATGAGATTCACACTGCGCGAACTAGCTAGGGTCAGTGGAGCATGCACGTTGTGTCAAGTGGACTAATACTCCGGATAGAAGGGACTAGAGATGATAACTCTCTAGTTTCTTGAGAGAGGCTAGCTATGATGTGGATCATCTGCCTGCAACTGAAGTTGAGGTCGCTCTGAGGAATGGTCCCTGTAAAACGGAGCATGGATATTGTACGCTCCCACAGGTTCTTGTTTCCCCCACATTCCAGACAGCATAAAGGCAAAGATCCTACCCTTTTCTAATCGCATATGGGTCTCTGAACTTCTTATTTTACAGCATGAAAGACTTAGGAAGACCACAGGTATGACCTCTGGCATTCGAGGTACACTCCTGAAAATTGTTAATCCTTTAGCTTTACTAGTATGAGTGCAATCTTATTTTAAAATCCCAAATAGCTAATGCTTAGAGGGAAAATTTAAAAAAGCACCAGTAAGCCTCTTCTCCAGAGTGAGGTACATTTTGCAATCTGAGTAATTGCGTTGGCTTAATTTATTTTCTATATTTCACTTTGCTGTTTCAGGTTTTGTCCAAGCAGACACCAACTGCATTATTAATCATCATGTGTTCCTACTGGTTTATGCGTGTGTTTTATCTTCACAATGTCTTGTGACTAGAAGAGGACAGAGTTTATGGCCCCATCACTTAGGTTAGAAGGATGGATCTCAGAGAGATGAAGTAGTTTGAGCAAAGCCACTGAGAAACTCACATGGAAACAGAGTTCCTGAGCTCCAGGATTCCATGTCTTTGGCAATCACATCTCATCATCTCACCTGCATCCCCTTAAGCTTCCATGTGGGAGAGAGTGATAGCTATACAAGGTCAACAAGGTGGGTAGTTTGGGTGAGGAATGGTTATGCCGAAACTTTGCATTTTACGTGGTGTGTAGTGGGGGGCTTTGGCTCCAGAGTCAAGGAGTTTTGGGTTTGAATCCAGACACATGGTTTTCTTGCTCTTTGAACTGTGGTCAAGTCATTACAACTTAGGAGTTTTGTTTTCCTCAGCGGTCAATTCTGGACAACATTAGCATCTGCTCGAAGGGTAGTTCATTGGGTTCAAAATGAAAAGCCAGATTAAATACATTATGTTTAAGTGTGCAAAATTCATCAAGAAAAAAGAAAATTTTAGGCATTAAATGTTCCTTCCAATAAGACATCAGTAATACACCTATCCCAGATATCCTTGTTACTGTCTTTGATTGTTTGATCAGTCTTCCATTCTTACATCTGGTGAACTGAGCAACTTCGTTGAAGATAACAGTACGTAATGTAGCAACCATTGTTAATTCCTATCATTTTGCTTTGAGCTCATGTGTCATTGTTGTTGTTTTTGTGCTGTTTTGCTTTTGTCTTCATTGTTGTTTTGTTAGTTTTTCTTCTCTTTGAAATAAAAAAAAACCCTTAAAACACGCATTATGTTTAGTAAGCTCCCTAAGTGTTTCTTGACCTTTTCCTTTTTCCAAGTTATAAGCAGAATAAGAGCCATGACTGGTAAGGAACATTAAAGAACCAGCTCCCTAGTAATAACCATAGCAATAGCAAGTAATATTCATGGAGCTGCTAGTGGGAGTGGAGCATTCTTCATACTGTTCAAGTGAAGGGGCAGGCATGATTAACCTGGAAATGAGAAAGCTGAATTGTGGTCAGAGATGGGAAATTTCACAAAGCTATGAAGTCATTGCTTGATAGCTGCAGAGTTCAAATCCAGTTCTGACTCCAGTTTCTATCTTATCTCCCTTAAACACCCTGTCTCAAATCACATCTCAGGGATTCAGGATTTGGTAATGACTATTTGTGGAAGAGAAGTGGGGCTTTCCAGGGGCTGCCTCTCCACCCTTGCAGAATAAGGGCAGCAAGCCTAAGTGCCCGTGAGTATTTCGCGTCTGCTTCCAATGTTTCTCCTCACTCAAGAAACAAAGGGTCCACCATTTCCAGTTCACCCTGTGAGCTGCCCTTGCCCTCTTCCGTTCCTCTGTTTGGAAACCCTTGCCTTTCTCAGAGGGATAGGCAGGGCAGCCTGGAGCCAGCATCTCGTGGTGTGGAACTTCCTCCCTGGCTGGACTCAAGTCCTGACTCCTGCACTCTTTGCTTCCTGACCTGAGGCAAGCAAGTTACCTAACCCTTTCTGAGCTCTGTCTCTTGATCAGGAAGATGAGGCTCACAATAAAACTTGCTTCCTAGGGTTATTTGGAGAATCATAGAAGCTGTTATAAATGAAGAACTTACCATTCTTTCTGGCAGTTAATGATCTTTTAGTTCCCTGTTATTATTTTACCCTCCCTCTTTCCTGGTGATTTCCCTAAGCTGGGGGCCAAGTTCCATCCTCCAACCTTTGATTGCATGGCTCTTTGCACACACTTCTCTGAGCTCACATCGCACCTTGTGGTAGTGATGTAATTTTCTTCTAGTCCTTCTACTGGAGTGCCAGCTACCTGAAGGCAGAAAATCACATGGACTCATCTCTGAGCCTTCGTCTCCCCCACACTAGCTGCAGAAGAACTGCTAAGGAAAATTGCAATTGTAACTGGAAAAGTAAAGTCTTAATTTGGACCAGAATTGAGACAAGTCCTTGTGCAGAGAAGAAATGGAGCCTTGACTGCTAGGCCAGGGAATATGAACTCTACTCTGAATGTAACTTTGTTATGTGTCTCTGCTTCCCATGTCCCTATTTTCCAAAATCCTAAGCTTCTCACACCTACTCCACTCCCCCAATCACTAGAGAGAGACAAGACCAAAGAATATTAGGGAATAATTGGAACTAGAATTGAATAAGGTTTTAAAGGGGTCTCTGAGCACACCCTACTCACTTTACAGAGAGGAAGACCAAGGCAGAGAAAGGTAAAATGATTTGTAAAGGAATCAGTGCTATGAAATGTAATCCTGGATGACATTGGTTACAGTGAAAACTGCACCAATAATTTCATCCCTTTATTAAATAATCATTTCCCACTTTGTTTTCCCTTGCTTCTTTTTCCCTGTTAACCTTTGACCTCTGTTCCATTGCCCTCATCTCTCCTTGCCCAGGATCTGCTTCTGCTTGATTGTCAAATCAAGGCAGCCCTGCTGCAAGAAGCTTCATCGGGTCTGTAGGACTCAAATTACCCTGCTATTACTAGGACACCCACTAAGTGCGGGAGAATTTAGAACAAGAAAGGTACAAATGAGGGAGAGGATTTGATAAGGTTGGAAAGGACGGCTGGAGTCTATGATGAAGGGCTTTGAATACAAGGCCAGGAAATCTGGACTCTACTCCGAAAGTAACTGAAAACCACTGAGAGTTTTGGGAGCACACCATGAAAGCAATGGTTATTTGCAAAAGGTAACTGGCCAAAGGTCTGATTCCTTGGGGAAACTCCAAAAAGGAAATCATTTGTGCGAATAGTGTGAGAGTAGTAGACATGCACAATATCAAGGGCCAGAAACAGATGATGCCAAGAAGGCATGGGAAGGAACGGTCATGATTAACGCAGAAAAGGTAGACTCAGTGGGATTCAAATGCTGAAGGTCAAAGCTAGGGCCCATGAGGAATTTTTCTAAAGTTTCCAGTTTAAAAGGACAGTAGGACCAGTATTTATACAGATAGACATAAAGGTTTAAAGTATAGCAGAGGTGTTTGTCATAATAAGGGTGCATAACTTTATGCATCCTGATTGCAAAGTTACTGCAGCGCTTTATGGGCAGCTACCTGCAGTTTTTGCTCCTTTATCACACTTTGAGGGGCGGCACTGAGCTTTTCTTGTAAGAGTGAAAGACACAAAGTCTAATCACACAAGCCAACTTTATTTTTTTTTATTTTAAAGAGAGTAGTAAATGAGAAACAAACAACCAAAAAAATAGAACAGTAGCAGCATACCAGTATCACGAATATAAACAAATCAGAGCAAGAACATTCAAAGTGATAAGGGTCTAAAGACAAAATAATATGAATCAACAGTGGTTGTTACATTACATATCGCTATTCTCAACTACATTGCTCAGATTACCAGATGTAAGAATGAAAGATTGCTCAAGCCATTAAAGAGAATAAGAAAATAATTCTTTGGTAAAACATTAGAGATAATACAGAGTACCACTAGACAAGATGGTAGGAGTTCACCGTTGTAATTCCAGTACATACTGTTACCTTCAAATCAGTTGCTCAGACGACCAGACACAAGCATGCAAAGTCAATCAGAACATAAAAAATTGAAAGCATTAGCTGTTCATTTCAATACACCATCAGATATCAGCAATACAGTCATCGCAGCTATTCATATATATTTATATTTTGCCTTCCTTCTTTTTTTTTTCTTCTTTCCCTTATCCCAGTCGTTCCTTCCTTTGAGCAATTTCTTTCCCTTTTCTCTCCTCTGTTGTACATTTTGAGTTTTACCTAGTCTTTCAGGTTCCTACACCAAGGAGACAATATAATGTTTACACATGTGGGTCCAATTTATTTCACTTATAAGTATGGTCTCTAGTTGCATCCATTTACCTACAAAAGCCTTGAATTTATCCGTTTTAATAGCTGAGTAATACTCCATTGCATGAAGATACCACATCTTTTTTATCCATTCCTCAGTGGATGGGCATCTGTGTTGTTTCCAAGATTTAGCTATGGAAAATTGTCACAAGCCAAATTTAAATCCTGGCTCACATCATGTATTCCACCATTGCAATGGGTAAAATAGCTCTTGTACTGAGCCTGAAGACAAAAGGTAGGAAAGAAATTTCTCTTTTCTCACAGTCAGCCATGGTAAAGATGTGAATGAGTATTAGTACTGCTACTGGAGACCAGTACATTTTCCTTCAGCAACCCCTGGTCTCCCAGCCCCATATCCTGTTTTTATAATCTCTAAACATCTGTCCTCCTAGAAATCCATCAGAAACAGAAAGACCTGGACTTGGATTTTCACTCCTTTGTGCAACTTTGCTCCAACTTTCAGTCTCATATTACTTTTTTTTTCCAGTACTGGGAATCAAACTCACTACCTTGCACTTGCCAGGCAGACACTGTGCCACTGAACTAAATCCCCAGCAGTCTCATATTACTTAAAGAAGGTCAATAACATCTTCCTTCCAGTGTTGTCGTAGATGCCAGAAATCTTTGCATATGGTCAACATGAAGTAGATGCTCAGTTAGCAATGGTTATGGTGCTCCCCTTTGGCTTCTATCTGCTGCTAGAAAATCAACCCAACCACCCATAGATATTATTAACTCAAGACAATTCCTACATAAAATGTATGCTTTCGAGTGAGAAATTGTGAGTAACAGGGCTTAACCTTTAGTTTTAGTGGAATTTTAAAAGCAGCAGGATGATCATTTAAATGCAGGTAGATTGAAGCTTCCTACTTTTCCTTGACCTCAGTGTCTGACACAACATAATTGTCTTGCTATTGTTCTTGTGGTACTGTTTATCAATGTGGTGTGCATAGTGGTATAAAACAGCATGAGCTTTGAAGACGTGACTGTGACTTTGAGCTAGTGATGGGCTGTCTGCCCTTCAGCTCTTTTATGTTATGAAAGCATCAGTCCCTTCCTCCTGGCTCTATCATGAGTGTAACATGTGATAATATATGTCAAATATCTTCCTCCACTTCTAGAAAACACAGGCTCTGCCTATCCCCTATGTGTCTGGCCTTGAGGTGGGCTTCAGGGACATGAGTTCTAGCGGCCTATGTTCGCCCATTCACATTTAGACCAGAACAGGGAAGGATGATAGGCACATGGTTCTGAAGACCCAGAGAAATGCCTTTCCAAGCTACAGGGACAAGAAGAGTAAATAGGAAATGAACAGCAGGCAGCAGCCCTGGCCTGTGATGATAAGTGATGACTGAGTTAGAAGAAAGTGCAAATGGAATCCTAAGAGGATGACAGGGTGGGAAGTGCAGAGCCACATAGGAGGCTGTGCGTGTATCCAGCTCTTTCAAGGACAGGCTGTGAGAATCTCTGAGCTCTGGGAGCAGGGGAGCAGCAGCCTCTTACCTGTGCCTTGTTGTAACTGTACCCGCTTCAGCAGGGGGTGCCAAGAACAAAGACAGCAGATGTTGTTGTTCTGAAAATCTGAAAGAGTCTTAGGGATGATCCCATTTGAGCTGCTCCAAATTTACAGATAAAGAACTGCACTGCCTTTGATGTGGCAAGGGGCGCACCTTAGATTTGAGACCATCCTTCATCCTAAGCACCTTTTCTTCCCCCTAAACCAAGATGCTGGACTGTCCTTTTTGATCAAGGAACAATAAGAAGACCTCAAATAGCTATTTTATTTTCAGCAACAGGAAATGTGCCAAAAGCCATGCTGAGGACTTTCCAAATATGCCTTTTGAACTTCCAGCAGATACATGACATCAGCCTCCTTACAGATGGGAAAGAGGCCCAGGAAAATGGGAAGCAACTTAATCAATTTCATATAGACTCCAAGTGGCAGATTTAGGATTTGAATCCAGAATAAGATGATTCCAAAGCCGAGAGTGTGAACCATTTCATCAGCTGACTGGCCTTATGTAATTGTCCCACTTTTAGAATGTTGGAAAAAGCACCATAGTAGATAAACTCAAACTGCTAGCGATCAAGGGGCCCAGTTTTTCTTTTTTTATTTGGGGCTTAATGGACAGACAATACCTGTAATGTAAAATGAGAACTCAATAAACCAACCTAGGGTAAATATTTTAAAAGCAGTGCAGCTCATCTATAGCTAATGATACAGGATTCTAGTAACCAAGATAATGGAAACTAACTTAACTGAATTCCTTTATGGGAACCACTTTAATAATGAGATTAAACTTTTTTACAATCTGCATTATTAACCCCATACAAATGTATGTTTTAATATGCTTAATGATGTTACAAGTTCACTTTACTTTTTTCACAGTTCCTGCTTGGAAATGTAATATTCTCATTATAGGAAACTCAAAATGTCAGAGGACTTTACAAAGGGCAAAGCTTTGCTACAAAAGGCTTCAAGATGCCCTAAAGGTCTGATACCACCCATGTATCAGAAAGAACACTGGGACTGGTAGCCAAGAGCCTTGAGTTCTAATCCCACAGGCCCAGAGGCTGCTCCAGAGATTTGGACAAATCCATTTACTCTCTGAGCTTTATTTCCACCTTCTAAAAAAATGAGCTCAAAAAAAATCTGAACTAGGGGATCTTTAAGGGCTTTTCCCGCTCTGCAGTGAAATAGAATTCTAGTTTAGACACCCATCAGCACTTATGTCTACAGTCTCTGTTTCCTTGGCAAACACCCATCACAGTTGGAATTTTCTTCTAGCCCTCAGCAGAGTCATCATTATTCTAAATGAACCCAAACTCAGTTCTGGACATTTATAATGTATGTTTGTATTCACTAATTCATCCATCCACCCATGTACCCAACAAATGACTTGCGTACTGTCTATCAGGCACAACACTACTTATTGGGCTATATGGTGATTAAGGAAAAGTTTCTGCAGTCAGAAACTTCCCAGTCTAGCAGGGAAGGCAGGCAAATAGAAAAATTATTTCCCTATCTTATTGTAGGCATTACTGTTATGAAATATGCTCCTTTCCTTAATTAGCAATTATTTATTGAATGGCTACTATGAGCCAGGCAGTGCAGCAGGTGTTGCAATGAAATGATAAAAAAAAAAAAAAAAAAAAAAAAAAGATTGGTATTGCACCTTCTATTAAAGACCGTTCATGGCAGAGGTGGGAGTGAGGGAGCATGGGCATTCATAATTAGCATGTAACACATGTCCCGGGAAACTGTTCTTTGACAGTCTGGGTGCCATGAAGACGCAGAGCAGAGTTGGAGAAAGGCTTTACTCAGGGAAGGGGTTAATAACCCTCAGTGCTGGCTTTTAGGGCTTTGCATCTTACAAGAAGGAAAAGCTTCTTTGCAAATAGGGAGAGTGAGCTGAGTCAGCAAAACAGGAAACAGGAGTCAGTAAAGCCAAGAGCCGTGGTAGTGATGGAGATCTTGCCACAGACACGCAGCACCCTACTCAGAGTGATCACCCCTGAAGCTAAAACTCTGTCCGGAGATCAAAGTGCAGGGATTTGGGGAGGCAACGCAAACAGCTGCTTCTCAGTGCTCAGGACTGATGGACTCCCCCTCCACATTAAGGTGCAGAGAATAGGAAGTTACTCATGTCCCTAGAATTAATACGTCAGCATAGACGCAAACCAGGGGCTGTCTTGGAATAAAAGGAAAAAGGCAAACAACTGATTCATCGACTGTCAAGTCATTGTCTCACTGAACCATGAGTTTTACTTTTCACTATTCCATTAGCTTTGTGAGATACATCACTGTGACTCCCATTCCGTGGATGAGAAAACTGAGGTCAAAGAGCAAAAGCAGCTTTTCCAAGGCCACAGAGCTAGAGAGAGTAAACATGAAGGTTGAAGTACATATAGTCTGTCTGCCTCCTCTAGCACTTGAGAGAGTTTCCCTTGTAGACTTCCTGTTCTCCAGGCAGACTTATGGGGGACCCTCAGGTGGCTGCTTGTCCTTCAAAAATATGTATTTGTTGTATAATGAATGACAGTAATTAATGATCCATTCTGAGTCAAGGAAAACTTGTTTAGTAAGCACACAGGGAAGAAAGAGAAAAATGTAGCAGCGCTTTTTTCTGAATAGATTTCCTGCTGTCACCGATATTTCAAAAAAGAGCGTGGAGAGATTGGCCTGCGGGCTTTGCTGCACCATCACTGACAGACAGGGGAACAGGTGCCTCAGCCTCTGCCCTTTCCAGGAGGAAGATGCAGCATCCTCTTTGCCCACCCCTGCCCGGCTTCCTGTCCCTTTGCCAGGTGTAACCGTTACCTCTCCCATTATGAATCATGAGGTCTGTGGCTTTTGGCAGATCATAAATCAGTCCTAGGAGTCTAGAGGACAAATCCCAGGACTTTTAATCTTTAATATTAGACGTGTTTAAAGTGGTGAATATTTCATGAAGGAGCTGTTGCATTTTAACACATCATTAGTGACCCACCATCCCCCCTTGGTAAGTTACTCCTTTCCAAATTCAAGGTGTTTGGCTTTATCCCTCCCTTTCCCTTACCTCTGGCCACAGTCAGTCCTTTGAGTCACATGTACTCATAGCACTGTCCCTCAGTGGAAGACCCGAGGCATACTGGGGAGGGGATACAGAGAGCATCAGGCCTGGGAGGAGCCCCCTCACAGCTTACCAACTACCCAGGGAAGAGAAAAGAGAGCTCTGTATTCTGTCTCCCCTGTCTTGCAATAATTTTGTTGTGAATATTTCAGATACTATCTCTGATTCATGTTTCACTCCGTATTCTGTCTTACTACCTTTTCAGTTCAGCCAGTATTTATGAGACCCAAGGTATCTGTCAAATACTTGCTAAGGACTAGGGGCATAAAGATGAAGCAGCATTGGTGTATATAAAACACACTACGGTTTTTAAACTCTCAGAATACTTCATTCAAGGTCAAATGAATAATGTGCATAGTTCATCAGCAAAAGCAGTAAGTTTATGTGGTGAATCCAAACATTTGGAAATCAGGAGTTGTGCATGACAGTTGTAGAATCTGGACACCATAGTATCTTGTTCACTGTTTTGTTTGGGTTGCACAGGGTGGAGGGAATCCTGATTCAAATGACACATAGCTGCAAATAGCCTGAGCTTGGTAGCACCTGGATTCACAATCTCAGCATCCTCTTCAATGAAATGAAGATGACAAGAGACTTTTTCCAAAGATAGCATATAATAAATTTACCTGGGAATCTGACTTAGCATAATGATTCTCTTCAGTGTCCTTAATTCTGAAATGTGACATCTGTTTACCCTCTTTTTATTGTTTTTAATGAGATTCTAAAAGAAAACTTTAAGGAAAAGTAAAAACAAAAATTGAAAAGTCCTTCAATCTCCTACATTTTATAGGCATGATTTGCAATCTTTCGGGGCAGGCAAATCGGAATCAATGTAGAACTATGGTATGGAAGGAAGGGTCGTGTGTGTGTGTGTGTGTGTGTGTGTGTGTGTGTGTGTGTGTATCACCAGAAGATATGAAAGAAGGCAACCCCGTGGCAATGACCTGGAAAGTTATCAAAGCCATGACAGATCGTCATTCATTCACCTCACGTTGTGGAGCAGTGATTCTTCTCTAGGCAGCAGGCTAAGGCAGAGAAGTTCCTAGCAGCTTTCTCAAGATGTGTTCCAAAGCATGCTAATCCTGAGAGTTGTTGCACCAGCAAATCCCCAATGTAAAATAAGTTTGAGGAAAATCATATGTATTACCGTCATGAAGAATCACACTCTACTGGCTTTGAAGAAACGTACATTTTTCCTAAATGTATTTTTTTTATAGAACCTGCTTTTGATAAAGCATCTGTGAATATTTCAAAAATACACTTTTGGTGGGTAAAAACAATAACTAATTTTATCAAAAATTTACCTAAGAAATGCACAGTAAAATGGAAATGATTAATAGGCAGGGAGCAGATCAGAGAGCTTCTGAAAATCCTTCCGGGATACTGATCTTTTTAAATTATTCTGGGAAATGGGACCTACACTGGATGGCTGGAGTGAACTTGGATATTCTTAAGGGACTATGGAGTGCTAAAAAGCATTCACACAACCAGAAAATGGCCCAGCCAGTTGGGGAGGGGAGGAGGATGAGTTAATCATGAATAAATAATGAATGTAAGAAAGGAAAGGGATTGGAAAAGAACGAGAGGGCATAGGAAGACAACTTCAAAATGTTTTCAAAAAAGTAAGGCAAAATACAACTAGGAAATTGTAGGCAAGAACAATTTTTCCAAAAGGGGGAAACAAGTTTTTTGGAAGAGGCATTTGACTTAATTTTTATGAATGAGTATGACTTGCTCACTTCAGTGGTTAGAATATCTGATTACAAGGTCTAGGTAAATACTGATGATCATAATTGTATATTTGAAAATAGGCCCCCATGTGTAGCCCCCTGGTCCTCTTTTGTTTGTCTCGTTGAGCTAAGAGTTCCTTCCACCACTGGACTCCTCCTTTGGTCTCTGTGTCTTTAGTGCTAAGCTGAAAATTTGGCAGAGTGTGGCCAGGTCTTGTTAAATGATCAAGTGAGTGAATGAACAGATGCATGAACGCATGGATATACTCTTATTAAGTGCAGTGGTCAACGGACCCTAACTTCCTTTTTCATGTGTCTTTTCTAAACCTAGGCAGCTCATTTTGTTTTCCAGGAAAAGAGGAGACATAGAGAAGCCTATTTCAGGGAGCAGTGTTTCACAAGATTCCTTTCTTTTCTGCTTCCAGGAGAATGTAGCTGTCATGAAGGCTATGCACCTGACCCTGTTCACAGACACCTATGTGTGCGCAATGACTGGGGACAGAGTGAAGGGTGAGTGGTGTAGGACCTGGGGCTGGGACAGTGGAGGACCCATTCCTACCTCCTTTGTTGCGTTATCAGATGCCCAAAACTGATCCACAAATAGGATCCTCTGCCACAGTTGTGCAAATCTCAATAAAAGGGAATTCTTTTGTCCCACTGAATCAGGTTTTTGTATTAAAGGCACAAAATTGATGAACTCCTAGGTAACAAGAGCTATCATTTAAGTCATCCACCCAGATGAGAAGTAATCACCAGGAATTATAGCTCAGCAGCACAGTACCTGCCTGGCAAGCATGAGGTCATGAGTTTGATTCCTGGTTCAAAAAAGAAAAAACAGATGGGAAGTAATCAGTGACTTCTTCCTTAAGTGAACTGAAGATGGCCCAGCTGGTGGGGGAGGGGAAGAGATGTTTTGATGTTTTGAGGGCTAAAGGCAGAAATGGACAACTGAACTTTATAAAAGTTCTGCATCCTTCTATTAAATGGAGACATTCTTTTGCAGTGTACAGTCTTTCCCAATAATGACTTCTGTGGAATTTGTTTACCTCGTGCAGTGTCTGTATGTGAATTCCACTTGCTTCTGACTAATGTCATCTTCACTCCCCTCTTCTTTCCCTCCTGTTCTTTTCACAGACCTTGGCCTTATACCACACTCGAGAGAGGCTATGATCTGGTGACAGGAGAGCAAGCCCCTGAAAAGATTCTCAGGTGAGTTTACAGTCATTTGGGGGAATTGCTGGGGACTGGGGAAAGGTCTGATGGGAAGGTGATGTCAGGCATCATTAAGCTGTAGATCCTGTACACTTGGAGCTGCACGGAGTATGGGAGAACTTTCCTTGGTACTGAAGCACCATTGCATCCCAGGATGCTATGGGGATCGAATGCCTATTTGTCTGGCATCTAGACTTAGACTAAGGTATTTAAACTGGAGGAGACTTTGCTGATTATCTCTCCAAGTGGTTTAAAAATATTCTGTAGCCATAGAACCTTTTCCTGCTACTTCCATGGAATCTTATATACGACTTCAATACTAGTAGCTAAAGACATGCAGAAAATTAAGTGGTGGAGCTGAGCGTCAGATCTTGCTTTGAAGTGGTTTGGAGTCTATGCTCTTAACCTTTGTGCTAGGCTGCTTCTGTGGACTTGGCAGTCCCTTATGATACTCCTGCTGGATATCATGACTGTGGGCAAGAATTCCCTGTCTTCAGAGTCCACTGTTTACTCAAGAAAATAAAAGTAGCTATACAAAGTAATTTAAGGGCTAGATGTTGAAGAAATTTTAAAAATGACCATCAAACTTTACACCTTGGAGAGTATGATAAACTTGCTTGGGTGGAGAAGTGAGGAAATATCCTATAAGGGATGGGATAAGGGGCCCCTTTATTCTTTTGCTCTCTGCTTCCCAGGGAGGTCCCCAATGGAAACTCTTACATTGCAGGTCTACTTTCAGCTTGGGCCAAGGCCTCTGGCTTCCTGTCAGCAAAAGCTTTGTGGTGCCACCCGTGGAGCTGTCCATCAACCCTCTGGCCAGCTGCAAGACAGATGTGCTCGTCACAGAAGACCCTGCAGATGTCAGGTAGGGAAGTCATCCCCAGGATGCTGTACCAAGAACTTCTTGGAGCCCTGGAAGTCTTTCTGTTTTGGGATCAGAAGAATCCTTCTGCAAAAGTGATCTCTATTGCTGATGGAAGCAGCAGCCTATTTGATATGCAGAATACTATCAAGTACACCATCCTTCTAAACTCTTAAAAGTGACCTTCACTACTCTGCCTCAGTCCATTACATTTCAAGGTCCTTGCTCTCTTTTGGGTTTTATAAAATATAAAAATTTCTACCATATTATCTGGCTCTTTATGAGTTTTTAATGAGTTTACCATATATAATTCCTTGACAGTATACTGGGGAACAATGCAAAAGAAAAATTTGGAAAATGGGATGGTTTTATTGTGACTTTGGCACAAAAGGTGAACTTTAGCCAATCCATGATTCAAGTGTGCAGGTCAAATCTCTTTGTTCTTTACTCTTTCTTGCTACATGTCTTGGTTTCATTACAGACTTACTTTACTCTGTTCTAATTAGTTGCTTACATATGACTCTGTCCCACCATGTGGTGCACTTCTCAAGGTCAAGGACATAACTTATTTAGCTTTTTAATCCCCATTTCCTAGTATATATTGGACATCTACTGAATGTTTATTGATTTAATTAAGTCAGGGGTCTTAGATCCGATTTTGGAGCTTTCTAGTGAGGGTTGTTGCCACTTGCTATTTGATTAAAGGAAATACTCTAGAAATTTTAATGTCACAGAAAGTAGACTAGTTAGTTTTACATCTAAAACTGTCATACATACAGCTTACTGGCTTCAGAACTAAATTAAAACATGGATCCCAGCCAACTACCAATGACTATTATGGTACCACTTCACACCTGTCTGTGGGCCACTCCAAATCAAGGTAGTGTCAGTATGTCCATGATATCATGGTAGAAAGGTCCTAAATCCATTTGTCTTACTTTTCCATATATTTATTCTCACTTTTAACTTAGAAGAATGAAACTAACATGCTTTTTCAGGTTATTAATGTTTCCCCAAAGCAGTTGTTTATAAAAGAATAGATTAACAGTGATAATATTTAGAAACTGAAGCATTAATGATTAAGAACAGGGGACTAAAGTAGTGTACACATGCAAAACTCACCTCATAGAAGAACAGAACTAAGGTAAAACTTAGTAAAGCATGTGTTAAAGTCGCTCCATGTTTCATATCTTAAAATTGAATCAAGGAACGTCTATCTGGTTGAAGGACCATTCTCAAAGAAACCTAATGACCTTGTCTGAAAAGAACAGGAGAAAAGGTCAGCTTTCTGCAGAGTTCTTTATTGTTGACACTGCACTCATGATCTCAGTGAGGATACAGAAGAGACAGCTGTCAGACCAACTAATGGTCACATATTCTAGAGCTGCAATGGGCTGGGTGAAAATGCCACCTCTATCGTGTGTGATCAATACAATCTTAGCCAAGCTCAACTCTCTGAGTTTCCACTTCTTTGTAAAATGAGGATAATAACAGTGTCTTTTCACCAGCTACATTAATAATACCTCATATCTGTTAATCATACCCGAAGTGCGAATACGTTACTATCTTATTACATCCTTTTGTCAGCCCCAGGAGGAGATGTTTTTTCATTTTACAGATCAAAGGTAAATAAATAAAAAATATTACACAAGAAACAAACAAACTTGAGGCACAGGTGACACTTTGATTGGTAAGTGAGGAAGTAAGCCACACTTCACAGCCTGCTCTGCAAGGGTGAATAAAATACTGCTGTCATCTCCATCTGAAAGGATCTGTGCTAAATTGATTGAGTTTTCCAAGCTGCACTAATAAACCTTGTTTGACATGACATTGCCCAGGCAAGCATGTCATGGGTGTTTAAAGAATTAATAAGTTCTATTCAGGTGATATGTTACAAATTAATAAATAATAGATCATAATTATAGATAGCCAATAGCAGAGCCATGGAATCACAACACGGAGATTAGCAGAAAGTCCATGTGGAAAATCACAGGCACAGGGAAACCGAGACGAGCATAGTAGCAAGATTGGCAAGGAAGCTGCAAAGGTGTAGTGCAGGTTGATTCTTTGATTTTAAGTCTCTAATAAATTCTCAGGAAGTTAGAGCCCCTCCCACTCCCAAAAGCAGAACATTGTCAAATATTTGGACTGTGACCCACACCAATAGCTAAATGTAAAACAACTAATCATAGCAAATGTTCGCAAGCCTATGGAGCAACTGGAACTTTAGTATCTTTATCAGGGGAATATAAATCAGAATAAGCTCTGTGTAAACCAAGCAATATGTACTAATGTTATGTATATATGCAGCCCTATAACCCATCAACACTATTCCTAAGAAAGTCTAACAGAAACATGTATATACGTACCATGAAAACGAAATCTACAAAAATACTAATGGAGCACTTATTTCTACTATTAAAAAGCTGGAAAAACACACACAAATGTCCATTAACAAAAACTAGATAAATAAGTATGCAGTGGAATACTCTTAATGGGCAATATTAGCAAACACAACCACAATTTTCACCACAGATGTATCTCACAGATGTAATATTGAATTATGTAATGGAAATGCAAAAGATTATCTATGATTATAAAAGATTTTAAACACTAGTTTTACTAGTTACAGCAAAGTAATATTTGATATGAAAAGGAAGGATGGTATTGACTTTGGGTGACATGGAAAAAATCAGGGAGGCCAGAGGGTTTGCATGATGCTGATGATGTTGAACTTCTTGATCTTAGTGGTAGTTATGTGAACATTTTTACTGAAAATTGATCACACTACACATTTTTTCTATGTGTGTTATTATATATTGATTAAAAGTATATTCACTGTTTAAAGTTGCAAACTATGGAGCTCAGCAGAACCACCTTAGTTCAAGTTATCAGTCCTCCACTGTTTACTGTGTGATCTTTTCCACAGCTGTTTCCTCTTCAGGGCATAAAAGATTGGCTTTATATCCCACAGTGGGGAGGTGAGAGTCAAATGACAAAATATATAAAGCACTGAATTCAGAACATGGTTAACTCTTTGGAGGCATTAGTTATTGTGCCTGTATGTATGGTAGGGTAGGGAATTATTCGCTCCCTTTTTCATTCTTTTCTCTTTCCTTTTCTGAAAGATATGCATTTTAAAATCAAATTGATGCTGCAGTTTAAAATGAACATTATCTTATTGTGAAGGGCTTAAACTAATTCCCATGTCATCAGGTCTGGGGCAGACTAAAATACATATATAATCTAGTACAGTATGCCAGGTCTGTGACTTTCTGTACATGGACATGTTTCCAGAATGAATGAAGAAAGACTCACATGTGGGACAGACACAGAGAAATTTATTAATTTCTAACAGAGTGTTTTGAGGGATTGGAAAAGCAAGAACAAATTCCCAGAGAAGTAAATTAAGCAATTCAAGAGCAAGAACATTTGCAATTAACCATGAATTGTGACTATGATTTGGCTGTGCAGAATCTAAGGCTGCAAGGAGAGCTTTCAAGTCTGAGGGCTGAAGGGCAAAAGAAGAAAACTTTCCCCTGGATGGCTCCCATTTTCCACCCTGACCCAGCAGGAAGCTGCCTGGAATGAGAGTTTCAGCATTGGAGACACTAATGATGCCAGACACAAAGGTGGAGAAATAAGCTCTACCTCAATTTCATACAGATTCCTTTCAGTTTTGAAAAATATCTGCAGGGCCCCCCATGTGCCAGGCACTGTGCCAGCTACCTTAGAGATGAATAAGGCCTTCTCTGCCTTCAGAGTCTCATGGCTTAGCAAGCATCATGGAACAAGAGGCCAACTTCAGGGATGAAATAAAAGTTCCTTGCGGAGACAGAAGCACAGCAAACAACACTTATTGCTACATACTGGGCCTTCTTCCTAGTTTCACCTGGAGCTAGGTCTTCTTGTAAGAGAAATGTGAGAATAGATATTATAGCTACAATAATAATCATCCACAAAGCCCAGCTTTTGGAGCTCCTCAGTGATTTTTCTATGATCTGAAATCAATGAAAATGAAATGGTGAAATGCTGTTAATTCCTAACAATGTTGAAAGAATAATGGAATATCAGAATGCAAGCTAGCATTGCTCACTTGGTGATAGTTTTCACATTGAATTAGTTCTGAATAGAATTAAGAATATCTTCTTGTTCTTTTACCCTTTGAATTCTTAACACTGAGGATTTATTGAACACCTATCATATAACAGATTAGGATTTTGGAAACAAAAAAAGACAAGAATCTCACTGTTTTCAATTAGATAAACTCTTAAAAAGATATGCTGTGTAGTAGTTGAAGAGGTTAGAAGGAAATTTCAAGTTAGAAAAGTTACATAAAGGAGGAGATGATCAAACTCATCTGGAAGTTAAAAGGAAGTTATAACAGAGAAGAGCACTTTGGGGTCAAATTTCAAGCATTCGGGAGGTCACCTGGCCTTTCGTTCTCAAAGTGTGGTCCCAGGATGCACAGCAGCAACCTTATCTTGAAACCTGTTAGAAATGCAAATTCTCAGACATCATCTCAGATAGAATGATCATTACCTCAAAGGCATCTCCTCCGTAATCCCCAGAAATTGTGACTCTTACCTTATGGGGGGTGTTTGCTGATGTTGTTACAAATCTTAAAGATAAGTTGATTATCCTTGGTTATGTGGATGGACCCATGATATCATCACAGGGGTTCTTAATAAAGGAACAGTAGAGAAAGATTTGACACAGAGAGAGAAGGCAACGTGGAGAAACAAGACAGCAGTGACACAGCTACAAGCTAAAATATATCAGCAGCCACCATAAGCTAAAAAAAGGCAAACATCAGGTAAGACTCCAGAGCCTCCACAGGGAATACAGCCTTGATTGTGGCCAAGTGATATTGATCCTGACTTCTGGTTGTTTGGGGGTCAGTCCAGTTTGTGGGGATTTCTTCCGCAACCACAGGAATCTAATACACCTACTGAATCAGACAGCCCAATGGTCATCCAGGCAACCTGACTGCATGAGTTCACAAGTTATTCTAACACCCACTAAGGTTTGAGTACAAATGCATGAGGTTGCAAAACAAGAAATAAATCACCTGGCTTAAATAGAAAACAGAAGATGTAAGGGCTTGAAAACTCCAGGGTGGCAATGGGTTTTGACATCACAGGATTTGTATGCTCCCAAGTGCTGCTAGGACTTGGTATTCCTGTCGCCTTTCATCCCTCACCTCTGCTTAACTCTGGGTTGAATTTCCTTTTCAGGCACACTCTCTTCTCTCCATCCTGAGCTTCGCATTGCTAGGGTAAAGAAAGGATGTATTTTCCCATGGAGTAAGCAAAACTCTTGGCACTGCACAATAACAATAATAACTTATCCTTACGTGGTACTTCCAGGTGCCTTACTGAAATAAGATCATGTACTTTTCATCCATTATTAACTCCATTGAATACATGAAAAACTGAGGCACAAAGAGGTCATGCAACTTTCCTGGGTAACTCAAGCAGTAAATGGCAGAACCAGGATTTCAGTCCTAAGGTCTTGACTCTTGATCAGTGTCCCTCATCTCTAGGCTACATTGCTTCTCTTTGGTGTATTTTGTGACACTGGCCAATAGACTATATCAGTACTAATGGGACAGAATTCTCTAGTCAGACAGACCTGAGTTGCTAAGTCACACTCAGCACCATCCAAGGGGAACTAGACCTTAACTCCATATATTGAGATTACAGGTGTGATGAATCCCCACAGAGAAATCAGGACAGACAGGAAATGGATGTCAGATAAGAAAAACACCTCTTCTCCAGGTGTCCTCTTCATGGCCAGGTGCAGGGCCTTGAAGTAGCATTCCTGATGAAGGAGCGTCCAGCTCAATCTGCTTCAGTGCAGTGGCCAGGAGCATGTAGTAGAGAACGCACTGAGGGGAGTGTTGGAGACAGAATCTGTGGAATATTCTCTCTCTTCTCCTCTTCTCAGCAGTGGACCACCTGGACTAGCAGAGTCAGCAAAGACTCTAAGGGCACTGAGGTTGATATTTTCACTATTTTAGGACTCCTGCAGAGGCTCCTGGATGAGTTCTCCAGACATGAACATCTGCCTTGAGCCTAGGTAGTGCCTTTAATTAGTGTGTTCTGAAGGCAGGGGCCATACATATTTAGATGAAATCCTCAATAAGTGTACTTGCCCATGGGATGGGCATTGTGGTAGGTGCTAGAAATATAAAGCTCATACTAGGTGTGTTAATGCAGGTTTACAATCCCAGCACTCAGGCTGAGGCAGAAGGATTGTAAATTCAATCACAGTATGAGTAACTTAATGAGGCTGTCTCAAGATAAAAAATAAAAAAGGGCTGAGGATGTAGTGCAGTGCAAAGGCCCATGGTAACAAAATGTAACCAAAAAAACCTTACAATACCACATGTTAAATGGCAAGGGGAAAATCTCCAAAGTAGATTGCATCTTCCCATTTCCAGTGATGGTGAAGGACATAAAGGTAAAGAAAGATACAAATAGAAATATAACAAAGTGTGGACTTTGGAATCAATGCAGGCCTGGATGTGAATCCTGATTCCACATCTTGCTACTGGAGCTACTTGGGCCACATCAGTGCTTCACTCTGAGCCTGGAAGGTACAGGTCAGAGTTTCCCTCATAGGGTGATTGTTAAAATCACGTGAGGTATGTAAAGTGACAGATAGGACCTTACATGTGAGTGGTGCTTGGAATAATGGGGAGTTTGAGAAGAAGCAGTAGGAATTATAGTGTAGGTTAGAAAGTCACTGTGATGTAGTCTGATCAGGCAATAGAAAGATATAGTTCACAGAACAAGAAATGGAAGAGAGACAGTGTGTCTGCCTCCTTTCTCTGGGTCACTGACAGCAGAATGTGGGAGAGTGAGGATGGTAGGTCATAGAGGTAGGTGGGAATAGGGCTCGGCAGTACATTACACTGCAGCCCTTGGCCTTGAATGGATCTTCGCAGCACAGGTGAGGTTGGGAGGTGGCTCTTAATGAAAGTGTTAGATTGGTGGGTGGTCAAAATACCTCCCATTGAAGGTGAACAAAACTCAGACTCTTGTCCTTGCATCTCCCGCAACCTCAGATCATGTGTGTGTGTGTGTGTGTGTGTGTGTGTGTGTGTGTTCACAAATGTGTACGTGGTAAGCAACCTACCTACCTAGAAGTGTACTTACCTTTCCAGTGGGGATTCTGATACAGGATTGGCTTTCTCAGACCTTATTAAGTGGAATGAGGAGCTTGCAAGCTTCCCCGCTATTTTCCTCTGCTTTGATAATTATATCTTTCCAAAAGGGTGAGAGAACTGGAACTGGCCTCACATTAACCTGTATGAAACACAGAACATTGGAATATTTGGGACAGTAAATAGTACAAGCTCTGAGCCAAACTACCTGGGTTGAAACCCCAGCTCCAATACTTGCTAGCTGACTTACACTTATCCTATCTGAGCCTTGGTTTCTTTTCTTTTTTTTATTTTAGAGAGCATAGTAAATGAGAAACAAACAAATAAAGAAATAGAACAGTAGCAGCATACCAGTATCACAAACATAAGCAAATCAAAGCAAGAACATTCAAAGTGATACAGAGTCTCAAGACAAAATAATACAAATCAACAGTGGTTGTTACATTACATATTGCTATCCTCAACTACATTGCTCAGATTACCAGATATAAGAATGAAAGATTGCTCAAATCATTAAACATCATATTGTCTCCTTGGTGTAGGAATCTGAAAGACTATTAAAATTCAAAATGTACAATAGATGATAGGAAAGGGAAAGAAATTGCTCAAAAGAAGGAATGACTGGGATGAGGGAAAGAAGAAAAAAGAATGCAAAATATAAATATATATATGAAGAGCTGTGATAACTATATTGCTGATGTCTGATGGTGTATTGAAATGAGCAGTTAATGATTACAATTTTTTATGTTCTGAGCCTCGCTTTCTCATTCCCACTAATGAGAACTTCAACTCTATCTTTGGATGCTTTGGAGAATTGCGCACCATGATTAAGCTTCTCCAGTCATAAATAATAATCACTAGCATTTATTAAGTACTTACTGTGTGTCTGGTCCTGTCTAAAGACTTCATAGGTACAAATTCTGACTCCTTACAATAACTCAATGTAGTTACTGATATTTCCCAAGGAAACGGAGGTACCAAAATTTTAAGTTACTTGCAGACAAGTAGTGGCAGAACCAGGCTTTGAACCTAGTCTATTGGATAAATGCTCAGTAAAAGTTAGCTATTGTGGATATAGGGTAGAGGAATTTTCTGTAAGATAGAGAGATAGAGCCATTGGGCTTTCTTTGTCTTTGTTGACCATTTGTTCCATGTTATGGCTTGTATCTAGTGTCCCCCAAAACCTTCACGTGCTCATAGGTGAGATTTTACAGAGATGGCTGAAACTAGGGTATGTAATATTGGGGTTAAAGGTATGTAGAAATAAATTAGTCCGCTTATTGGAATTAGTATAGATTTGTGGCACCACCCAAAGGGCTGGTAGCCTGCTTGGGTTAAAAGGGAAAGGCAGGCTGGCTGCTGCTGCTTACTGCTTTTCTTACTACTTTGCTGTCTGCATTGCCATGGACTGTTTCTCCTCTGTGATGCCCCTTTGCCAGGCCCATCTGCCATGCAAGCCTGCCTTGAAGCCAGCCAACTATGAACTGAAACCTCTACAAGCTGGGAAATAAAATAAACCTTTCCTTCTTTCATTTTGGGTATCAGGTATTTTGTCCCAACAATGAGAAGAGTAACTGAGACACTCCATTATGTAATTTTTTGTGCATGTGAAATATGAAATTGTGGGTAGATTGCAGGTAAATGGCACCTGCAACTTAGTTCATAGAATTTGGACATTAGAATTTGCCCTGCACTATCACACCCCTCCCTTTCCTAAGAGAAATAAGCCCCTTTGACA
>NW_004955419.1:10906051-10924272 GCF_000276665.1 Chinchilla lanigera
CTTCTTCTTCTTCTTCTTCTTCTTCTTCTTCTTCTTCTTCTTCTTCTTCTTCTTCTTCTTCTTCTCTTACGTTCTTGTTACCTGTCATTCAGCCAGTAAACCTGGAGACATATATATTTTCCCCATTTTACTTTAGCGATCATAATAAAAGTGAAGTCTATTAGGATGGGTTTCCACCCAGGCTCAGTAAATCTCTTCAAATACTGTTCAGCTCCAGATTTCTGTTAATCTTTGCCACTGGGGAGACTGCACTGCACACCAACTGTCAGCTTGGGTGGCGGGCTCAAGACACAGCTCTCCTAAATGAAACTCAAATGGAGATTTTGGAATATAAATATTGAAGTGACCCAGGTTGGATAAAGGGGAACCAGTTAGCTAAGCTTCTATTTTACATGCAGGAGGTGCTGAATTATTAAAAGTTTAATAAATGTAATAATAAATATTTGATGTTGAATTATAGAAGGGTTTGCAGATACAGTGAAACTGAGAAATGACTTGTTATATCTGCATTAGAAGTTAAACATACTTCAAATGGGACTTCTGATGCTGAGGAGGGTCAGCAGATCTTCAGATTAAAAAGAAAGAGGCAGGAAAGGATGCATTTTGGCAGCTTGCTGGTGGAGGCTTAGGATCCTAGGGTTTGGGTCTCAGCCACACACTGGAGACCCTGAATGACATTTGGGGTGGAAATTTTCTCAGTTTCTGATCACTGCTGCTGCTGGCCATCTTGCGATGCTGAGGCTATTTTTCTCACCCATTTCACAGATGAGGGAGTGACATTCAAAAACCTTAATGCAGAAAAGGCAGGAGATCAGCTCAACCACAGAGATGAGGGAAGATGAAAAACTCGCATGATATTAGGATTTCCTTTCAACTATATCATTCCATAATTGCCTGATTTGTTTCTGTTCTATAACTATGTACTTCCTGTTCCCCTCTGCCCTGACAATATTTTACACCTCTGATTCTGAGGATGGCATTCCTTTTCTTGGCTTGAATTTAGCAAAATTCTAGAAAAAGAATATCATTGTCCTAGCAGGTGTTAGGAACCTGTCTCTAGCTGAGCCATCTATCATTAGGGGACAGGTCCACAATGCACAGACACACCCAAAAGAGAAATTGAGGAAACATCTATGCCAGGTGATGTCTTCATAATCTTCCTTGAGCTTCTGTGTATCCATCTATATTACAGCTCAGAGCAAATCAGAGATGGCAAATGTTAGACATCACAGGTGCAAACTCAGATAAATAGGTAGAGGCTGCCTCAAATATTATGTTGGGGAGACTTCTGAGACTACAGACAGATTCAGTCAGAAAAGTGTCATGATCAACTCAGGAGACCTACGTCAGTGTCAGCTGGGGGTTTTGATCAAAGCCTCAGGTATTTCCAACCTCAGAACTTGATGGTATTTAGGGATCTTCCCAGCTTTCTATTTCATAACTTGGTGATTCTGTTCTCCTACAAAATGTAGACAAATTTTTGGTAGCTGAGACATAAAAGAAGGGACAGTCTTGTGGTTGGAGATGTCATAGATGAATTAGAAATGAAACTGTTGTACCCATGAATTTTCATCCATGTTATCTCAGGGGTATATTTGAAAAATCTCATCTTGGTGCCAATATGTGTACTGAAATAAATCTCTGACTTGTGGCAGAGGCTGGGCCTCCATAGAAGTGCTTCCTAGATGCTGTCTGGCATTATCATCATCATTTGTATTAAAAATGGAACACTGTAATCTAAGCTGCAAACAAACTACCCACTCTACAAGGGCCTTGAGCCCTAGTGTTCCAAAGGTATGTGTAAAACCTTACAAACTCAGAAAGAACCTTCTGAAGCATTTGTTCCCTTTCCCTGCCATGACACAATGGTCCCAAGTTGACAGACCCTAACCTTCAGCCTCCAGGTATCTCATAGCCTCCTGCTTTGTTGCCTGCTATGGTCCCACAGTGTTCCCTAGAAACTCTCTCTTAGTCTTACCTAAACAGCTGTGCTTTCAGTTATGCAAAAAGTAACTCAGGGAGATGCTTGCCAAGGTCAACCAATATGAAAAATCATTTTGTTATCTAAGACCCACTCACTGTGGCTGACTAGAACCAGATATTTCCTGTGGTGTGTTTTACTCTACCAGATAAGCACCAGTCCCACTGCCCCAATACACCCACCCACACCCACACCCACACACACACACACACAGAGGGGTGGGGGTTTTGTCAGTCACGAAGATGTGGTTATGGATAAACTTGACTGTATTCTCTCTCAGCAATCAAGGAAATTAATAGCAAAAGGATCTCAGGAGCAAACAAGTGGCATATTCAAGCTGGGAGAGTTTATAAAGCAGACTATTCACAAAGGGCATTGTCCTGGAAAAGCAAAAAAGATATGTAGCATCCTCTGACTGGTGTCAGTGGGTCAAAGTAAGGGTGAAGTTTCCAGAACATGGGGAATGAATTCCATAGTGCTTTGACATTTACTCAAGGGAGAGGAAAAGTGCATAGTGACAGCACATAGTGACCCTGCAGGATAAATTTTCCAGCTCCACCTTGCGGGAGAATAGAACCCACTGGGAAATAGGTAAGGGAGCCCTTGGAGGTCACCCATCAAAGTCAGCTTCCTGAGACCCCAGGCAGGGAAGAATAAGCTGAGTGTGGATCTGCAGGAGCACATGGGAGAGTTCTAGCACAAGTCCTCCCATCCCAGATGCCAAATTTCCTGCACAAGTCCACCTCTCCATCTCCATTAACTCTCTGGCTCAAGCCTTCTTAGTCTCACTGTGTTCAGTCCCACCTCACCCTGTGCACACACTCAATTCAACCTCTGCACAAATTAGTCCAGGCCAACTCCAGATTACAACCCTTTGGAACCTTCTCCCACTCAGCACTTAGAAGGGCTGTTGTGAATTCAAGGCCAGCTTGGGCTGCAAAGTGAGTTCAAGGCCAGCCTGAACTGCATAGTGATACCCTGTCTCAAAAAGAAAGAAAAAAAGTCCATACTGTGTCAGCTGGTACATGCTAACACTCCACAGTCTGGCCACCTTTCCAATGTCATTTCATGTCCCACCATGTCCTCTTTTGTTATTTCCCCCAAATGCCATGCCCTTTTTTTAATCTCCTTGCTGTTTCCAGTGCTGTCGCTTTGCCTGAAGGACCCTAACACTCACATAGTCCCCCTACATACCAAGCTCACTTCACCCCATCCACATAGCTTTTCAGAAATACTGCTTCCTTTGGGAAGCCTTTCCTGAAAGTACTCTTCTACTGTCCATCACACTTCCCATCCCATCATTGCTTTGTTCATATTGCTGGATGTTTCTTTCTGAGATAGGGCACAGTGCATTGCACTCTATGTAAGTGTGAATGAGTATTCCACCCTGATGCAGTCATCTCTGAGTTCTGGGAGGTCACGAGTTGAATCTTAACTGTCATTTTATTCCCAGTTCTAAGCACAGGAAGTAGCTCAGAGAAAGAATACAAAACATTTTGATGGCACTAATTTGATGCTATTGCTTGGTATGATCATGAAGATATTTTAATATTGTGAGCAAATATTGCTCACCAAATACTTCTATGCTGTCTCCAAGTATCACCTGATCCCTTTACAGATAATGTCCCCAGCATCAAAATAGGCCTATCAAAGTCTCCAGCTTCACAGTGCTCATTGTACTGTATCATAGCAGACCATATTATCTCAAAGTGGCTCCAAAGAGCAGCAGTGGTGTGAGGTAAGTAAATGGGGGAAACCTTTCTAAAGAAAGGTTCCTCAATTTCCAAGTTTGAGAACTTTTGTTATGAGGGAGGTAGCTGCACTGATTTCCTTAATGGCAGCTTCCTCAGGGGTATTAGGAAGTGAATTGTAGATACTACAGTCTCCCCAAAATCGTTCCACTAAGCGATCGTTCAGCATGGACCTTGCTTGAAACGTACTTCAAGTAATACCACATGGCTGCACCAAGGTTCAGAGGCAAGGTAACATCAGAGAAAGAGAGATTTGGTTCCCAAGGAGCTGTTTTTCCCCATTTTTGAGAAGTAAAAATGAAGAGCTGACTTCTCTCCTGCTGATTCATTAGCCAGGACAACTGGCTACCTGCTGAGCTCCGTGTTCTATCCTTCTTGACTCTGCGAAAACACAGGGGTCTCGTGGGGGAGCAGCACATAGATAGAATGGCCATGCTTGCATATTCCAGCAGGAGGAAGCCCTGGGTAAGCAGAGCTACAGAATCACCTAGAATTTGCAGAGAATGATAAGGAGGTGTCTAAGAGAGAAGAAATACTTCGTAAGAACCCGGTATTTCAAACTCCTAGTTCTAGAAAGTCCAGTCACTCACAGCACAGGTGCTGGTTCTGTGTGATCTTACTCAAATTCCAGCTCTGCCACTCACCACCTGGAGAACAGTGAACATGTTGCTCTATCTGTCCCTCCCTCAGTTTCCACATTTGCAAAATGGATATGAATACAGCTACCCGGTGGGATTGTTCTGGAGAGTTGAGTTGACATATGATGTGTTAGCACAAAAACATTAGACATTGTTGTTATATTACAATTATTTACTCCAAATATTAACCTAGTGTAGGAGGTCCTCCTGTTCTTTTTCCAATCTCTTGCTTTTATAGAAGGATTGTGACTTAGGCATTTTATATGCTTTTTTCCTGAAGCTCTGCAAGCACTAAATATTCAGTGAATTGCATGATGATTGAGTTGTTGATGTGCAACTCAAAGATGCTTCAAAAAAGAATTCAAGATTCACAGCTGTGTTGTGTATAATAGTTAAAACATAGAAGCAACTCAAGTGTCCATCCATGAATGAATAAATAAGCAAGGGTACTACAAAAATATAATGGAATATCATTCAGCTTTTACAAAGAAGGCCATTGTTCAAAAAGGGAGGGATTCTAACATACACTATAACATAGATAAACCCAAGGACATTATGCTTGATTCCATATATGCAAGGTACTTAGAGTTCCAAAGTCATGGAAACAGAGGGATGATGGTGGTTGCTAAGGGCTACAGGGAAGGGGAAATGGGGAGCTATTATTTTATGAGTGTAGTTTCATTTTGCTCAATGAGAAGTTCTAGATGTGCACGGTGGCAGTGGTTGCACAATGTGTACTTGATATCATGATCTACACAGTTAATGATTATTAAGATAGTAAATTTTATGCTATGTGTATTTGACAATAATAAAAAATGGAGTAAAACAAGTAAGGGTAATGCAAAAGAATGGCTCTGGGGAAAGTGTGTGTGGCCATCCGTGCCAGTAGTAGTCCTGGAGCAGAGAGCGTGGCTCCACAGGACACTCCAAGCGCCCTCCTCATCTCAAAGATGTCTTGTGAACCTGCAACCACCCTCGGATGCACAGGGACACTGACTTATCTGTACTGAAATAGAGCAGGCTGAGAAGACTGTGCCCCGGATCGGGATGTACCATGTCTTCCCTGACTCTGGGGGAGTCCAGGGTCCAGTCCCGCAGAGTGAGGACAGCATGATGGGAAGGCACCAGGGATGTCCCTAACTCCACATGTCCCAGGAAGGTTTGCTCTTTGGTGAATTGTGCAGGTACCATGAACTCTGAGAACATCATGGGTCCAAGGGAAGAGCTTTGCTCCCTTAATCTGTAAAATGTGTTTTAAAGGGGATGATGTTGCCTTTCAGGGGGTACTTGGCCACAACTAAATAGTAATTACCGTAGTTGCCACGGCCTGGAGGGTGTTATTGGTACTCTGAGGTAGAAGCCAGGGATGTTGCTAAACATCCTACATGGCACAGGACACCCCTTCGCCAATAAAAAATGACTCAACCCCAAATGACATAAGGACCAAAGTTGAGAAAGCCAGTATTACTTTCAATGAAGGTATATTACCCCATTGGACAGATGAAGAAATTGAGACTTTAAAAGTGTGATTTCAAACTTATGTTCTTTCCATTACACCCTGCTAGAAACCTAGTTGAAAGGGCCTGGGATGTGGTACAGGAAAGCAAGCATAAATAGAAAAGCCGGCACAAGTAGATGCAGCCTGGGGCGACAGAGTGAAGAATGAGTTTAGGGAATCGAAGGAGGAAGAAGCCTGGCCTCAAGGGTGAGCATCAGCCTCAAGTTTTTGACATTCCTCTGGCTGGAGTCACAGAGGACCGCATTAGAGTCCAGTGGAGTTGGTCCAGTGGCCCCACAGCTGTGAGTCATGTGGATGCGTTGCTGGAAAGGAGTCAGCGAAGGTCTGACAAGAGCCCCCTTCTCCAAAGTGAGCTAGAGACACCCTGCCCTCCCATACTGTGACAGGTTTGGAACCTTAAAAAAAAAAAAAGTTTACAATCCCACCCGGGCAAGCATAAATCACGACACCTCTGTGTATCAGAGGCAGACATGACTTATGGCCCCATCACTATGGCAACTGGAGCGCAGCCGGCAGACGCACAAAAGCGCCACTCTCGCCTGACAGGCCTTGGCGGGGCCCTGATGGAGAGGCAAGTGTTCCGGAGAAAGGACGTATTCTGCAGGATTCGCTGCCCATTTATCTTCTTTCTGCACCAGAGCAAGCCTCTTGCTCTTTTGCTCCTCTCCAGATCTCCAGCCAATAGGTTCTTTTCCTCCCTTTGCTCTGCGTTCCTCTTCTTCTAACCTGCCTTCGCAAAGGTGTACCTAAAAAAAGGACCCAAATTACGCCTGCAAGGCCCCCGATGTTTCTGCCTGGCTGTGCTTTCTGGGCTGTGAGTGATGGTCAGAGCTTCCCCATGCTGAGCACCCACGCAGGCGGACCCCTGGAAGAGATTTCCTGCATAGTGTTGTCAAGTCAGCCTCTTAGATCTTCTCTCTGCCTCCAGGTCATCCTCCCTATGAAGTGGGCACAGGCTTCTCAAAATTGCAAACCACCTGTAGATCCGTGCATTTCACCCCTGGTCTTCTGCTATGAAAGTAAGACCCTCACTTGTCAGTGTGACATGGGCCTTGCTTGTCTAGCTCCGCAGTCTCATCCCCGGGCTCCCTCCTAGATGTGCCAGCCTTCTCTAGTGCTTGTATGTCTTTGGGCCCCTTGGGTCTTTTGCCTAAAAACACATTGCCTGTTCTTCTGAGTGCTTTATACTCACTCACCAGAGCCTAGCATATCCACCTCCTCCAGGAAGCTTCATCTGTTTCCCCAATCCCAGAGAGACACCTTCTCAACTTTTGCACAAAACATGTGACAGCATCCTCCCCATGGCTTCCCTCCCTCTCTTCCTTCAGTGCCACTGTGTTTCAGTGCCCCTGTGTCTGCCAATCCCCACCCCCACTGCCCAGGCACTCCTTCTCCTCTTAGCCGGCACTGTCAGCTCTTCACCTCCTCACTGTCCTTCCTGCCCTCACTCTTGCCATCCTTAACTTGATGCTGAATATCCTGTTATTCAGTAGATATTTGTCCAGCCACAAAACACACTTACAGCATGTCCTAGCTGAAACTTGTTTCACCATCTTTCCTGGCCTTTGTAATAAGGCCAAACTATTTGCTTGCCCTTAATAGCACCTCCTGTCTACATCCTACATTAGTTTCTGTGCTGGCCAGATGGAATTCCTTCACTTCTAGGTGGCTTGTGTATCTCCACATCACCCCAGAATAGCTGTTCTCCCACCCCTGTCATTTTCCAGGGAGTAAGGCTATTTCTGCTCATCCTTTAGGTTGTGGTTTAAATGGCCCTTCTCCTAGAAGGCCAGATTTTACCATTTTAGATTCACTTAGGTGAAAGGCTTTCAACCTGACTATATTCATATAACTTAGTGAGCTATTAAAAATCCCAGACACATGCTAGAGGTAGTAGAAATTTTGAAGAATGGCAGGATATTCACATGACTTCGAAATATTTCCCCAGTGGATACCTTACTAATTAAAAGGGAAAATAAATTTATAATGAAAAAGTTAAGTAATACTATCTTAACCTAGTGACCAAGTTAATATCAGAAATCAGTACCGTGTTCCTCCTGGTGATGCGCTGAGGAAGATCTCTCATAACTTCTGGGGTGCTCCTGCCAAACTCATATGACCTAGATTCATCAATAAACACAGGACAGATACAGACTATGGACCATTCTCCTAAATAACTGACTTTCCTCTTTAGGAACATCAAGTCATAAAATGTCAGACCGAGGAACTGTCCAAATTAAAGCATACTAAGAGACCATAACAACTCAATGCCATACATGAGCCTAGACTTCCTTTTGCTATAAAGAATATCAGTAGGACACTTGAAAAAATTGCAAATTATGTAATTGTACTATATGCCTCTGACAATCACCCAGTGTGAATAATTATATTAAAGTTATGAAAGAGAATATTCTAGTTTTGAGAATCTGAACACTGAATTATTTAAGAGTATAAAGATTTCCCGTGTCTTTAATTTACTTTCAAGTAGTTCAGAAAAATATGTGTGTATATATCAAGAATACATACACACCACATGGATAGAAAGAAAGGAGTGGAGAGAGAGAGACCAAGAGACAGAGAGAAACAAAGAGAGAAACTGGGATGTGTAAGTTCTCCAACTTTGCTCTTTTTCAATATCATTTTTGCTATTCTGGGTGGTTCCTTCTGTTTCCATATGAATTTTAAATTGAGCTTGTTAATCTCTGCAAAAAAATATCAGCTGAGTTTCATATAAAGAATCCACTAAATCTATAGATAAGTTTGGGGGATGTTTTCATTTTTAACAACATTAAATCTTGTAAGCTATGAGCATAGGATGTCTATTTGGTTAGACCAGTTTTTTCAACATTGTTTTACATTTTTCAGTGTGCAATTCTTGCACTTATTTTGTTAAATTTATTGGCAGATATTTCATTCTTACTGATGCCATTGCAAATGGAATTGTTTTTCTTAATTTTTTTCAGGTTGTTCATTGTTAGTATACAGGAGCAAAATTGATGCTTGTACATTGACCTCATACCATGCAACCTAGTGTAGTTGATTATCAGTTCCAATTTTATGTGTGTCTGTGTATATTAGGATTGTCTATTGGCAAAATCAAGTCATTGTTGAATAGACATAATTAATTTTTTCTATTTGAACAATTTTCCTTTTTTATTTTAAAGAGAGTAGTAAATAAGAAACAAACAAACAATTTTCTTTCTTGCCTAATTTTTCCTGGCTAAAATCTCCAAAAATTGCTGAATAGAAGTGGTAACAGTTCACATTTAATCTTACACCTATTCTCTAAGTCTATTACATTAAATTTTTTTAAAATGTGGCAAAGACCAGGCCTCTGGAATTTCTGTTAAATTGGTGCTAAAGGTGCTAAAGCTTGTTTTTAAAAGCTTTCAATTTGTTCTAATACACAAGCATCATTGACAAAGTCTGGACATACTCCCATGGAAAGAGTCCCTGGTCCTTCTCCATCATAGCACATGTCACAGATGTGTGATTTCTTATTTAGTTTTCCAATAAACTAAAACTCCTTTGTGATCTGGGATGGGTGCTTTCTGTTGTTCACCATTTAACTGATAGCAGTAGTGCCTGGTAGAGAATAGACTGAGGAGACTTACTGTCAAACTTTGTAAATTCTCACAACACCATGAGATTTATAACACTGGCCCCATTGTATAGAAGAAAAACTGAGACTCAGAAAGGTAAAGCAACTTGCTAAGTCCACACAGAGCAAAAGTGTCAGGAGGTTAAAAGCTTTGCTTATGCAAATCCAAATCAGATGCCTTTTCTAAATCTAATAGGCTTCAATCACATAATACATCTTCTCAGTAGCACCCTGCTCAGAAGACTCAAATCAGGATTTCTTTTTATAATTGGCAAATATGTGTTAGAGCATCAATAAGGGCAAAATAGGATGTGCTGACTCTTTAATAACTGGTCTTATGAAACAGCTAAGCCAATGGTAGTTCAGTACTTTTAGTCAAAATATACTTATGCTTATCTTATACTGTACCTCTTACTTCAAATTCACAAGCCTCCAGTTCCCTCCAGGTGATGGCTCATGCCAGATCATCTGTGAACATGTGGAGACCTGGTCCTCATCTTCCTGATGACAATAGCTTCCACTTCAAGTGCATCCTGACCAAGAACTGAGCCAGATGCTTCATGGGAATCACTTTATTTCTTTTATTCCTCAGCCTTCATTGACATAGCTATATTTTATGATGGTGTTGCTGCAAATGAAGAAACCATCCTTCATTCAGAGAGGCTAAGCTGCTTGGCTAAGGCCCCAAAGCTGTTAGAAAACCAGGATTTCAACATAGTCCTGCCTGACACCACATCTTAACTCTTAACCTTTTCAAGTTGTGCCTTCTCTTCCTCACAGTGGGAGACAACAGATCTTGCCTACATTTCAGAAATGTAAACTCTTTTCCCAGTTGTAGTACACATAACAGTCATCTGGAATTGTCTAGTTACTTTCTTCATTACTGGGACAAAATATCAGCCATCTGAAACTCAAGGGAGGAGAGATTTATTTTGGCTCACATTTCAGTCCGTAGGCAAGGCAGCATGGCAGAGGGAATGTCGGAGAAGAACTGCTCAAGGCATGCAAAGAGGAAGCAGGAAGAGTGAAGAGAAGAGTTAGGAAGGGAGATAAACACTGAAAGGGTTCACCTCAAGGGATTTACACCCCAACTCGTAACAAGTCAACTCTAAACTCTAGGGGGACATCTAGATATAAACTGTGACGTTCCCCAACCCTGTGCCACAAGACTCATGCACCTCTCTTTATGCAAAATGCATTTAGTCCATGTCTAAGAAACATCAAAGTGAGCTTCAGCTGAAAAGTCAAAGTCTAAAGTCCCCTGTGAGACTCAAAACAAACTCTTAGCTGTGAGCCTCTGTATAGTAATAATAATAATAATAATAAATAATTAATAAATAAAGTTAAACACCGCCAATATACAATGGCACAGGATAAATACTCCCATTCTAAAAGGGAAGAATGTGCAGATAGAAAATAAAGGGCAAACATTAAAATCTTGGAGTTCCATATGTAACACCTAGGGCAAGCTATGGCAAAATGCAAACTCCAAATGGCTTCAGTGACCCTGTCCTTATGACATTGCTGTCGTGCGTTTGCTCTTGGATTGACTTTCCTCACTCCTTGTGGCTTTCCTCAGACATTCCACATCGCTGGAATCTCCAACTTTCTGACCTCTCCACAGCCCTTTCAACTTTACTCTCATAGCTCCACATGCCACCCTCTAAGTGGCATGTTTCCAGGACTTCCTAGCCTTCTTCTGAAAACTACTGGAAACCTCCCTGATCCCATAACTCTTGCATTCTGAATCCCTGTAAATTTAAGACCTCATGGATGACACCAAAGTCTGCTACCAGCTCAGGCAGTAGGCAGGCCCCCTTAAATTGTAGCTGCAGAGGCCTCTGGGTGTGTGGATTGCTTAGCAATGTGAACCAAATCCCAGGGAAACCAGTTCTCTAGGCAACTCCTCCCAAGCAGGATGCCCTGAGGATTTCTTTTCAAAGCAAAGTCTTACAGCCTTGCACCCTTCAGCCTGTGAAGGGAAAGGTCTTGCTGTGTCCTCATATGCCATCAAGTCAATTTTCCTATTGTCCTGATCCAAAGTATTTGGCTTCTTTTTAATGCTAACTTTTTCAGTTATTGAGTTGTGTTTTGCTCCACCTTTGTAGGTGGATTCTTTCTAGCAAAACTTAAAAGGTTTTAAAATAGATTTTTCTTTTGCTTCTGATTTTCAGTGTAAACCTGGCTTAAAGCCCCCAACAATATCCATGCTACAACCTGAAAGTTGGGCTACCTTGAAATTTCCTCTGCTAGATTAATTAACCCACCATCCTTAACCTCAGTCTCCCACAAAGTCTTAGGACATGAACAAAAATGTACACAACTTTTCTACCAGAGCATAGTATTCATGGCTTGGAGTCCAGCTAGCAATGGAGTACTTGTTCCCAATGGAAACCTCCTGAGCCTGGTTTTATTGGTTGTATTACTATCACCATTCTGGTCTTCTGAGATCTGACTAGAATCTCCCAAGAAATTCAGCATATGGCGTTCTAGGGCTGCGTCTTGAAATCTTTCCAAACTCCTCCCGTGAACCAATTCCAAAGGCTTCTAAACTACATGGTCAAGTATAGTTACAATAAGACTCCACTCCTTTGGTACTAAAATCTGTCTTAGGTACTTTCCTTGTTCCTGAGATAAAATACTTAACATCAGAAACTTAAGGGAAGAGAGGTTTATTTTGGCTTAAATTTCACTCAATAGTCAGCTGGTTCCAAGGTAGGATGGCATCACGGAGGGATGTGGCAGAGTACAGCCACTTAGGCACGGTAGACAGGAAACAGGGAAAATCAAGCAAAGTACTGAAAAAGGAGATATACCCTCAAGGTTATGTCCTCAGGCACCCATCTCTTCCAACCAGATCCCACTTCCTAACTCAGTTAAAAGCCCCCATCATTCAACTGCCTTTCAAAATCCCCACCTCTGATTGCATGAGGCTCTTGGAGGACACCTTGATATAAACCCAGTACCACCACAACCTAGGGACAAAATCATATGGGTCTTTCTGTAATATTCAATATGCAAATTATAGCAACAGTGGTGATTATGAGGACAATGAATGGAGCTTTTAGTCCTCCACTTGACCTAAAATGCAGGCAAACCATGAGCCAATTTAACCTAGCACTTGTGTTTTATAAATACAATAAATTTTCATTGGAACATGGTCTCTTCAATTTTTTTTACATATTGTCAATAGCAGATTTCTTGCTACAATGCCTAATTCGAGTATCCTGGGACCAGCAGTATTGACATCTCCTTCCTACCTGAAATATACAATAGTGGGTTTGAATCCAGAAAATTTAAATTAGAATCTTAACAACAAATGATTTTTCTGTATAATATGTATTAAGGAACACTGCTCCTCAATAAGTAGATAAAGGATTTGACTTTAAAGGCAAAGAATTTTAACACTGATGTTCCCTAATGTTGTGACCTGGCACCAGTTATATCCCTTTCTAGCCTCAGATATCTAATCCACATGATGAAAATAGTTATATTTATATCAGAGGGTTGTCTTAAGAATCAAAACAAAGTGCAACGAAGTCATGGCTCATAATAAGAGTTGAATAAAGGTAGCTGCTTCTATGAGGACCCTTGTTATTTTACAAATGGCAGCCATGATCTGGGAGGAAGAGTTTGACACATGAGCTCACAGAGGGAGCAAGTCCAAGATGTGGATTAGTACAAGGTTCTCCGGCTCTGAGACCCATCATTACCTGTTCCATTTCCTGGAATTCATGGGCAGATGACAGATTGATTCAAGCTGAGCTAAAACTCTGCCATTAGTAAGCTAAATTATATTGGGCTAGTGCTTTATCTTTTCTGAGCCTCAGTTTCCCATCCAAGACTGAACAAGTGACTGTATAAGTTATGTAACTAAAATGATCAAGGATCAGTCACAGTGCTGCGAACCTAATTCAGGGCACCAAAATGTTTTTGACTAAGAAAGAAATAAAGATTGGAGGGAGAAGGTTGAAGGGAGGGAAGAGATGAGACAGAGAAAAGGAAGGAAAGAAGGAAGGAAGGAAGGAAGGAAGGAAGCAAGGAAGGAAGGAAGGAAGGAAAAGGAAGAGAGGGAGGCAGAGAGGCAGGGATTCAGGGATGCAGGGAGGCTGGTATAGGCAGCAGCTACCCCAGAGGACACTGAGAAGCCTGTAGACAGTCTTGTTGGAAACATACTTTGTTTCCATAACTTCAGTCCTAATCAGCATCTTATAAATTGAGCTTCAGAACTAAGAACACAATAAGTAGTGTCTCATACTGAGCTCCTCTGGGGCTCTTCCTCCCTCTCTGCAGACAAGGAGCTTTAGTAGCACCTGGTTCCTGCAGAACTCACAGGAAATTGATCAGTTAGAGTGTCTTAATGGCCTGCTCCTAATCCAAAGTAGTTCCCTGTGGGAAGAATGAGGGCTTAGGAGTCAAGCAGATACAGATTCAATTAGAATGCAACCTTTCCACAGAACTCTGGGCACCTCACTTAACCTTGCTGTGCCTCAGTTTGTTCATCAGTAAACTGTGATAATTATACCTGTTACTCATTTGTGAGAATCAATGAACTGATTCATTAATGCGAAACAACTGCAGTTAATAAATAATGTTGTTTGCCTCAATGAATGGGAAAGTTAAAATCACAGACTGTCCTTCCTGTCACAGGTATCTGTGGAGGATCTCTGTGGTCAAAGGAGATCTGAGAGATAATTTCCCCTCCATTGCTTTCTTTTAGACCGGAGCAGCTGAGGCACGGAGATAGCATGGGGCCAGCCCAGGTTACATTGGGAGATGGTGCAGTAGGCCACCTGGGTCCCTGTCACGGGGTCCTCCATGTTTTAGTAAGCTGCATCTCAATGACACAGGTCATCACAGATGTCCCTGATGTCCCAAGTCACTAGTGGCTGTGGAGGAACAGGGCCCCTCTTCAGACTCTGTAATCAAAGCCAGCCTTGAACCTTGGGGAGGCAACTCCAAAGGCTATTGCTCAGCTGGCTGAGGCAGAGGCTTGAGGCCAATATCAGCGGCCTTGGGCTCCTGACAGCAGGTGTGGATGATGAATGGGCAGCTTAAAGTGATGGAGCAAATTAATCATTGCATCACCGACCACAACTTATTCATTTCTGCAAGGATTGCAATTCATTACCCTGCATGTCACACTGCCTATGTCACTGCCACAGATAAAAGCCTGGAGCCTCACAGCCTGTGCCTCTCATCACATCTCACCTGTTCTTAATGGGAGAACAAGGATGCTGAAATAGAGTGCCAGATGCTCAAGGCCACTCCAGGGTCTTCTGTCTTGCCAGATCCTGGAGGCCATTCCTTCTTCACCAAGAAATCAACAGGGACAAACCCCAAGGGTTTTTAAACTGATGAGCAACAACAAAATAAGTTACATCTTTCAGGCTACACATACAGTCTCCAGAGCATGCTGTTGAGGATTTAAAGCTGTATGTGAACTCAATAAGATTTAAAGCCCAGACTGATTAGATGATATCCACAGTGGGTCTGGTAAAAATAGACATACACCATGTGTTATCACCCATCCATTGATAGTGATGGTTGAAGCTTCATACAACTCCAGTTAACGCTATCAGTTGCTCAAATCACTGGAACTCTCATGAATCTACCAAGAGGCTGTATTAAGAATAAACCAAAAGGAAATTTTAAATACCATATACAGTTATGGGCAATGAATGAAATCCCTAATTTTATTATTTTAGTCAGCATAGTAGCTCTTAACTACCATGGCATCATGTGTGTTTGTCTACATGAGTTTTTGGGCAATTTGCAGGGAGTCTAACACAGATGAGTTGAAATGGTGCATGTCTGTCTTCCCAGAACTTTCAGAACACAAGATTGAAGTGGGAGGGTCATGAATCTGAGGCCTACATACTGAATTCAGGGCTAGCCTGGACTACACTGTAAAGCCCTGTCACAAACAAATACATTCAACACCCCAAAATTCAAATGTCTCGAATTACTCTCATCTGTAACATTTGAAACTAAAGATTCTTAACCCAAAGTTTAGATTTTTGCAGGGAATATAACACTGATGGAAGTAAAATTGCTTAGTGTAAATAGATACTTTCTTTCAGAGGGTTTTTTAAAAACACAGTGGCTTCAACATTATAAGTGATTTAGTAGCCCTCCCTGGTATTCTGAATGTTTTCTTGCATGAAAATAGGAAAGTGAGATCATAATCATCTTACTTGTGATTACACCCTCAGAATCCCTGCCGATCTCAGCTTTGGTGCCTCCCATAACTTCTGCAACCAACTAAACAACTGGGCTCCATCTATAGCACTTGTCTTTCACTGATCTCCAAGATATGGGCCTTTTCCTGCTAGTAACAAATTTCCTTGCCTGAACCCTGATCTCAAGCATGCCAGTTTACAGAAGGTCCTTCTTGTATAGATTATACCTTTACTCTCCTTTATCTTTATAATAGAAACTAGACTCTTTGCAGTCATGGAAAAAAATGAACCCTAACCAGTTTAACTATGAATGGGAAGCTATCTGTTCACAAGATTGGAGATGATTGTGATAGAGATGGGCTTAGTCATGGCAGTATCCAGGGGAACAGAACTCTGTTTCACGCTCTTACTTTGTATCTTAATTCTCGTCAACCGTACTGTTTCCCAGTCCTCCACAGGATATGGGACTTGGGCACAAAAAGCTATGGAGACACACCTTGATCTTACATCTTGAACATGAAGGAAACAGCTCTGGTCTTCTATGTGTTGCATGAACCCCCAGGGCCCAGTGTATATTGGTGCACGTGGGTGCATACGCTCTTCAGGGTACACTGATTGACTAGGAACACAATTGGCCAGTCCTGCAATGTGCTGCACCAGAGGGGGAAATACTCACACACTGTGTCCTCCCTTCCCCAAAGCCATGTGGAGTGAGAAAGAGGAAATCCTGGACAAGGGAGAAAAGTAGAAGGAAACAAAGCTGGTGATGCTACCAGGAACAAGTGGGAAGAAAGGTTTGCTGAACGAAAACAATTTTCCATAACAGTCTTTAACGTCTCTTCCATTACTGGCCATGTTATACCAGTATTTGAACATGCTCAACAATATCTTATTAAAACAACAACAACAATAATAATGATAATAATTTAGAATAGCAATAATAATATTGCCTTAATCACCCTATCATTCTGTATATTAATATACCTCTCTTTTTGTCTCCCTTAGCAGCAAATTTATTGACTAGATGATTTATTTTTGTTATTTCTGTTATTTCTCTTCCTACTACTTCTCAACTCGTTGGAAAAATCATTATTTTTATCATAAATGTTCTCAGCCAAGGACACTTTTCCAGCCATCCCTGGATCATTTGAATAATGTCTGGACACAGTGTTGGTTGTCACACTGGGAAGAGAGCAGAGCCCAGGTGCGCTGCTGAACATCCTGTAATAACAGGATAAACAACACAAACAAAACACAGAATCCACAAGCCCAAAATAAAAACTGGTGGCAAGACTGAGAGACATGAGCTGCTTCTCTAGACCTATTGCCATCATTCTAGATTGCCTTACGTACTCATGTGTGTATGTGTGTGTGTGTGTGTGTGTGTGTGTGTGTGTATGTTACTAAGGATTAAACCCAGGTCATCACACTGAGCTGCATCCCGAGATCTTTTTTTTTATTTTGAGGCAAGGTATTGTTACATCACTAAATTGCTCATATTGGGCTTAAATTTGTGATCCTCCTGCCTCACCCTTTCAGAATGCTGGCATTGCAGATACCACCATGCCTGGCTTTGCAAACTCTTTTACCACCTTCCCTGAGAGAACATCCAAACTCTCAAGTGATACTAAAATAATAATCTCCACCAAAAACAGAAATGGGAAAAAATCCTGCCACAGATTGAGCATTTGCCATATGCCAGGCAATGCGTTAAGCATGTTTCGTGCAGCTGTCATGTCTAATTCTTGGGAAGTATTTTAAAGTGGGTCCTCTTATTGTACCTAAATTCACACAGCCTTCTCACAAGCAACCCAAGATTCATACTCAGACCTATCAGGTTCAAAATATTATGCTTTTAAGCACTAAGTAATATAGGCTCTACAACCTCTGGAATTCTCAGTGTATCTACCAAGAGGTCTCATCCTTCTTCTCCTAGGCCAGGAGCACTGGGGTATGTTGTAGAGGTGGGCAAGACTTAGACCCGTACTCCTAAAATTCATAGTCATAGTCTCAAGCTACTTCCACCCACAAAGACCCTGCCTCTCTCTTCTCTGCTCTGCTTCTCACATTGGTTCTGGAGCAGTGTCAGCTCTTCCTCTTTCTCCCTGCCCCAGAAGAAAAGGAGAGAGCATTTCTTGCAGCAGGGCTGTGGTGTGGGAGAGAAAGAATGGAAGGAATGAGCTAGCATTTCTCTAGTGTACTTTCAGTTATGATAAATATGTGGTAGAGAATTCATGTATGTTTTTTCAAAGATCACTTTGCATCACTTAGAAGCAACCAATCATTCTAGCACTGGGACAGCCTTATCATAAGCAGGTGCCACACACTGCAGAGCCCCTTTGCATGACCACCAGCATAGCAATGTTTTCAAGCCTCAAAGAAGTCCAGTGTTCAGCAGACCTGGATCTCTTTTTCTCACTGAGTATGTAATCCTTATTGGGATACACTGTGAGAAATTCTATTTTGATTGTTATACTACAAAGAAACCACAATACTCCCTTTTTCTCTGCCCCACCTCAGGAGCACACACACACACACACACACACACA
>NW_004955419.1:10924575-10984129 GCF_000276665.1 Chinchilla lanigera
CAGCTCTCCCTTCACCAAATGGTAATGGGCAAAAGTTCAGATCTGGACTTCTATGTATCACTTCTACTCAAAGTGGAGAAATGTTTGGCTCCAGAAGTAAGACAAGGAAATTAAAGGATGAACCTGGCATTTCTCATTATGTAAGAAAGCAAATCAGAAATGTGGAGATGTGTTAAAGGACACATCAGTCAACTTGGAAATTTGACAGTTGAGTACAAGTCAGGCATACAATTACATAAGTCAAGCATCACAATAAATAATTATAGTGATTTATAACCCAGACAATACTAGTTTGCATGAACAACTTGATATATTGAATGATTGATAAAGAATAAGAGATTTACACAATTTCAAAGTACCTTCCTACAAAAAAACATAATAATCATACAGGGGGAGGTACTTTGTAGTAGAAAAGACAGGTAGGCAGCATCTTAATGAAATAAATAAAGGGAACATTGTTCTAATTAGAACAAATTAAAATCATACTACCTGATAGGATGCCCTAACAAAGAAACATGATTTCCTTCCAAAGATGCATGACCTGAAACTAATCATGAAGGAATTAATTAAACAGAAATTAAAAGAGGATGGTATTCAGAAGCTTCAAGATTATGAAAGTCAAGGAAGGGTGGAGGCTGTGTTATACACTGAAAACTAAAATATATTACAAATAAAGGAAACATGTAGCTCTGACCTATATACTTTCTACTAAAGCACATTGGTAAAAGATTTGGCAGAACTTGAATGGGACATAGGTATTTCATGGCAGTAATGTACCAATATTGACTTTCCAATATTTATGGTGTATTTTCATTATGTAGGAGCCTATTTTTGTTCATTCAAAATACTACTAAAGTACTCAGGGTAGTGAGATATCTGGTTGGTAACTTACTCTCCAATGGTTCCTAGGAAAAGATTCTTTGTTCTGAACAGGAATACAAGGCATTGCAATTTTATTCTTTGAAAATGATTCTTTCTCTAGTGGCCAAATTTGTATCACAGAATCCTCTTGCTGGACATCCTCATGAGTACCAAGAAGATACAGGTATCTCCCCCTCCATTCTGCTTTCAGTGGAGAGAATAGAGACCTCAGATACAGATGAGAGTGAGAGAGAGAGAGACAGAGGCAGAGACAGAGACAGAGAGACAGAGACAAAGACAGAGACAGAGACAGAAACAGAGAGAATATCAAACATTTTTTACATGTTAATTACTAAGATTAGCAGTGGATTCCCTTTGGGAAACCAGACGTATCCTCCAAAAGAAACAGCAAACTCACCCACCTGACTCAGTTGTCCTTGTGAGACTTCCATACTCCTTATCCCATGTGTTCCCTAAAACAGCTTATTGACATGAAATGAAAAAAGAACGGAGAACATGAATCCCATTTTACACTGTCAGAAGTTAAATCCCTCCAGGTTGAATAGCTTTCCAATGCCACACATCTAGATGGTGATAGTTCAGGGAAGAAAGTACAGAACTATCTAATGCCAAGGCTCTGTAGTGCCCACCCACTCCCTTCCAAGATATGTATCGTGCAGAGTCTTCCTCAAAGGAATACCAATAATCTTATTACTGACATCATTTTTCTCCTCTCTATATGCCCTGCATTAGCTTAACATATATTTGATAATTCTCCCCCATTTTTCCCCACCTGGAAATTTAAGGACATTCTAAATTTTGAGAAAAATCATTGAAGCTAGTTGAGATCTGTGGTCCCAGTCTGATGTATGGAGGTTCAAAATAGGCTTAAGAAAAGCCTTTTCAGATAGGTTTGGCCTTAAGACATAGAGACAGGAGATTTTTTTTTCCCTTCCCTCTGGCACATATGTCTGTTCTGACTGAACATCATTCCTGCAGTAGACAGGTTCTGTTCTTTTACACACACACACACGCACATCCTGCCTTATTCTCCTTCCCTGGTTCTGTTTTATTATCTTCATCTTTTATCCTAGCACTAACAGTCAAAGATCATTATTACATTTCAAGAAAGTTATGCAGCTGAGGAATTTATTAATTTTGCCCTTTAGCTACAAAAACCAATAATCATCATCAGAGAATTTTTAAAGAGACTGAAAGAAGGAGAGACAGGTTCAATTTGGAGGTGAGGAAAATAGGCATTCTCTCATTCTGGGATGCTTTTAATGTCTACAGAAGCAGCCACAGGACAGTTTCCCATTTTCTCACACTGTGTTCCACACGAATTAACAAGCAGCCTCGGGGATGGTAAAAAGTTTCCATAGAAGGGAGAGATCAATGGGGACTATGCTGTTTATAAAAGGATTTGTGTAGGAAGTGGGATGGAGTGAATTGAAAGAGATAAAAATTCAAGGACATACAAAATGCTGGGGGAAACTGTGTGGACACGCTATGCCGGAATGCAACTTCAGCATTAACAATAATTATGAAACAAATACTCTAATAAATCAGGAGAAAGTTGGTAAATGTTTGCTCCTCAAAAAGAAGGAAAAGAGGGCATGGAAAAGGAAAAAAAAGGAGTGAAAGTAACTGCTGGCTGGAGTGGCAAAGCCAGTAGGAGGATGAATAGAAGATGGTGTCTTAGAATTGATTAGATGTCCTAACCTTGTTGCTCTGCTCTTCATCTGCCGGCATTACAGCTTTTAGGCTTAGGTTTTTACTTAGAAGCACTGACTGTCTACTTGACATTTGTTTCTCATTTCACTGGTCACACAACATGGATTTCGTGCAAACATCAAACACTTGCACATATAACTGTATCCCGTTCCCAAAGCTAAATCATGATTAGTCTACACGAGTGTGGAAGATTAGCCTCCTCTTGATTGTGATCTTCCAGCCTTGACAGAGAGACGTAAGTGATGTCTTTGAAAAAATATCCCCTGTGCTTAAATATCAGTCACTATTGGTCTCCTGAAAGTTTTATGACTTCTGGAGACCACAAAGGGAGCCATCCTTAATGACATATTGAACAGATGAATTCACCAACCAACTATGAAATCTTCACATGAGTCAAGTTTCCCTCACTAGAATAAATACTCAAGACAAATCACCTTATGAAGTGAAATAGTTTACTTTGGTCACAATTTTGGAGCTTTCAGTTCAAAATCAGCTGGCCCAGATGCTTTGGGGCCGTGGCTACACAGCATAGTGGAAACAAATGGTAGAGCAAAATCTTTCGCCTCAAGGTCAACATACAAAAAAGAAAGAAGAGGATAGAGCTGTATTATCCCTTTCAAGGTTATGTCCCTAGTGACCTCAAGAACTCCCATTCTACCCCACATCTTAAAAAGTACGTCACTTCCCAGTGGAGACACATTGGAGACTGACCAAGCTTTTAACAGGTGAGCCTTTGGAAGACATTCCAGATCCTAAATCTAGCACTTCCTTGTCTCTGTACTCTCTGATGTAAGCAGCAATTCATATCATACAGTATCAGCCAATTTTATTGTACTTTGCTACATGTAAGCTGAGCTATCCTGAAGTGATACAACCTTTCCACTCCACATGATCTGATCTCTCACGGCATCTCAAGCCTCATCTGCAACCACTGTTTTTTCCTTCTCTTTATATTCCAACCACATCGAAACGTTCATGATTCCTCAAACTCAGATCAGTTCAGCATATGCATTCATAGTTTTACATCTTCTTTTCATGTGATCTCATATCCCACACATCCATGTGAAAAATAGCATTGCTTTTTCTCTCCCAAAATTAATTGAGATTATTTCCTTTAATTTTTATGCCTAATATACGGAGGTTAAGAGTCTGAACTCAAAAGCCAAGATGCTTGGCTTCCTATTCCAGCGCTGATACCTACCTTGTGATCTTGGCCAAACTACTTAACTCTTTTCTGCCTCAGCTCCCACCTTTGTAAGATGGAGATAATACTAGTTACACCAACATAAAATAGTTGTAAAAATAAGGTGAGCTTGTATATACAAAATCATGAGGCTAGTGCCTGGCACATAGTAAACACTACCTTAGTTAGTGTTTGCTGCCATTATGATTGTCTGTTTTCAAATCTGTCTTCACAATGAACAGATGAGTCTGAAATATTGGAAAGTAAAACATTTTTATCTTCACACTGCTTCTTTAATACCTAAGATGGAGCTATAAATTGCTAAAGTAGACTCTTAAAAGCAAAACAGAAAAGAAACAAAATCTTGTGGAATGGGATAACATAGAATGGAATAAATAGAAAGGAAAGAAATGGAATGGATTAAAATGGAAGAAAACATGCAAGTCATGTAGGAGGTGAGTATAATGCACGGGGGGAAAAAAGACACTATGCAGAGTTAAGCCTTACTGCTGGTAATATTTTGAATGTCAAGCCAAGTTGTGGATTTCATATTGAAGAATTGAAGGAAACATTGATGCTTTGTTCTTTAGAACTGCATAGTCCTTAGAAGATGCATCTGCCTTTTTAAAAGAGCCTTTTTGAATATAATATACACACAATAACACTTAATCACGTTAAGCATGCATTTCAATGAGTTTTAGTAAATTTCCAAAGCTGTGTAACTATGGTGAAGATCCAATTTCAGAACATTTGAACGTGACTTCTTTAGATGAGTTGACGTGTAGCCACCCTTATGTAAGGGGGCATCTTGAGGCCCAGCTTTGTAGAGCGTGATGGTCCAGACATACAGATGCTGGCAATAGCACTGAGTATCTGTCTTTACTCTGAGCCTGAGCACCGGGAAGTGTAGACATGAGCTTTGGCCTTCCTATAATCACAGGTTCACTTGAGCACTCGTTCCTCAGTCTTCCCCTTCACTCTCAGATATCAGTGTATAGTCAGCTTCTGTCTGGGGTGACAGGTCCCAAGAATGAGGTGCCGCACAGATGAAAAGAAAAATAAGAGAGACGAATTTATGGGATCAGGAGGCAACAGTTTCTTGCACTGAAGCCTCCATTACCATCCTGCATAGCCTTTTATTGGGATACAAACATAAAGGAGCAACAGGGCAAGTGGGAGGAATAATTAACAGGGTTGGCGAGGACAATACAACTTAATTATCACAAGAATAAGACTTGACTTAGTTAGCCATCATGTTATTATTCCTTCAGGCATATCTCAGCAAAGCATCTAGTGTTGTCTCAGAGGCTTTGCACAGGGACTAAGGTCCTGCTGTCATTTCCTATTACACTAATGCTTTTGCTAGACTTCCCCCAGAATCAAACAATCATATGGCTTGGTCAGGCTCAAAGTCCCACATAGGTAATACATTGAAAGGTAAACTGAAGAAGGTCCCTCTCCACCCTCACACAGCATTTACACACAGTTTATTACATCTTTTTCCATCGCCCCTGCCCTCTTGATTGCGAGCTCCTTGATGGTTAAACTCAGCTATGAAGAAGGATAAACTCGGGTCATTTGTAGAAAATGGATGCACCTGAGATCATAATGTTCAATGAAATACATCATATGCACAAGCTTAAATATTGTATGGTTTCTCTTGTGAGAAACACAAAATAGAAATAAAGAACAAATCACAAAATAGATTATAGAATCTTAAAGTACAACATTAGATTGTTTATTTGAGCTCGTTCTGCTTTCCTGATGGGAGAAGTCACTGCTATAAATTTCCTTTATAGGACAGTTTTCATTGCATCTCACAGGTTCTGGTATGTTGTATTGGCATTTTTGTTTAATTGTAGGTATTACTTAATTTCTTTTTTAATTTCATTTTGTGATGCATTGGTTGTTCAGGAGGGTATTATTTAATTTCTATATATTTGTGGAGTTTTTGCAGTTTCTTTTGCCATTGATTTCCAATTTTATGCACTATGGTTAGATAATATGCATGGGATAATTTCAGTTACTTTTCATTTACTTAAACATGTTCTATGGGCTAGTATATGGTCTATTTTAGAGAACATCCAATGTGTAGCTGAGAATGTGTATTCTGATGTTGTTGAGTGGAACACTGTAAACATCTACTAAGTCCTTTTGTTCACAGGTTTGGTTCAGTTCTGATATTTCTCTGCTGAGTTTTTGTCTGATTGATCTATCTGCATGTGACATTGGGGTTTTAAAATCCCCCATTATAATTATGTTAGTGCTTATTTGATTTTTCATGTCCATTAATATTTATTTTGTATAGTTGGGTGCTCCTATATTTGGTGCATATATATTTATGATTGTTATCTCTTCCTCTTGAAGTTTTCCACTAACAAACATGAGTAGTAACCTTCTTTATCTCTTTTGTTCATTCTTGGTTTGTCTGCAAATAAAATATCTACCTTTGCTTTTTTCTGGGTTCCTGTTGCATGGAGTATTGTTTTTCATCCTTTCACTTTCAATCTATGAATTTCTTTTTGAGTTAAATATGTTTCTTCTATGCAGTATAATTTTGGATCTTGTTTCTTGATCCACTCTGCCAGTCTGTATCTTTTGATTGGTGAATTGAGACCATTTACATTGATTATTAGGGTTATAACTGCTATGTATTGGCTTATCCTTGTCGTGTTATTTTCCTACTATTAGTTCCTTGCCTTTCCCAATGGCAAATAAATATATGAAAAAGTGTTCAATATCATTGGTCACACAAAAGATTCAAATTAAAACAACACTGAGATTCCATCTCACTCCAGCAAAAATGGCTATCAACCAGAAATCAATCAATAACAAATACTGCAGGGGTTGTGAAGGAAAAAGAACACTTCTCCACTGGTGATGCACATATAGACTAGTTCAACCACTGTGGAAATTAGTGTGGATGTTCCTCAAAATGCTAGGATTAGAGGCCCCATTTGACCCAGCTATTCCTTCTTGATATCTTCCCAGAAGAATCAAAAAGATCATACTGCAGCAATATATGTGCCCCATAGTTTGGCAGCACAATTTGTAGTAGCTAAATCTTGGAAACAATGCAAATGCCCAATAACCGAGAAATAGATAAAAAAGATGTGGTCTTTTTAAACAATAGGGTACTACACAACCGTAAAGAAGGTTAAACTTGAGACTTTCATAGGTAAATGGATGCAACTGGAGACCATAATCATAAGTTAAATAAATCAGACTCACAAGTGTAAACATCATAATTTCTTCCTAGTGTGAGAAACTGAAAGAATAAATAAGGTCTAAAATGTACAATAGAGGGGCTGGAGATTTAGCTCAGCAGCACAGTGCCTGCCTGGCAAGCGCAAGGTCGTGAGTTCAATTCCCAGTACCAGAAGAAAAAAAAGTAAATAAATAAATAAATAAATAAATAAAAATAAAATGTACAATAGATATTGTAAAGTGGGAAGAAATTTTTAAAAAGGAAGAAAGAACTAGGATGAGGAGAAAGGAAAAGGAAGGAAGGGAAAAGAGAAAAATGCAAATTGGTTATACTGCTAGTGTCTTTTAGTTAATTGAGAAGAAATGTTTGTGCTAATATCATTTGGAGAATTTTTATGTCCATATCTTGTACTCTGAGTAACTAAAGATAACAATACACAATGTATTAACTGTTGTTTTTCTCCTATTATTTTGTTATGAAATTTTATTTTACTTCTTTCCATAAAAGATAGATAACAGGAAGTGAAGAGATAGATATTTCTGCAAAAATAAAGGGACCAAGAGATGGACGGAAGGGGAGGAGAGAGATGGGAGAGGGACGAGAACAGAATTAAAATGTGTTATGTACACACCAACTCCCACATGGAAAGTAATCATTATGTACTGCAAACATGTACTGATAAAAGTTTAAAAAAAATACATGTACAACTAAAAATAATGACAAAAAATTGAATCATGCCTGATTCCTCTTTTTATCCCCATTCCATAACTATTGGCAATAGTACCTGAAACACAGTAGGTATCAATTTAAAATAATTAAGAAACTTAAAAACATCATTCATTCTAATTCTGACTTTGTGCTATCAAAATAGCATTCCACCTTTCTGTGGGGTAAACCACCTAGAAGAGAGTGTGAAGTAGGAGAGTGAGGACAAATGTGATGAATATAAAGGCTCAAGTTATTACTATCTACTTGGTAGTTCTAGGCCAAGTGCTTCAGCTACACATTGGTTTGCCATTATTGTTTCTGAACTAAGCCAACCTAGCTTAGTTCCTAAAGCCCTTGCTTTGCATTTGGCTGAGCTTAGTCTCTGATTGGTTTAATCTTTCTCAACCTGCAATGCATCTAAAAAATGTTCTCTGAATTTCACACCTCTTATCTCTGGCTAACTTCTTTGAGGTTGGAGGTGAGCTAGGGCCTTCTACAGCCAAAAGGGGCTATCTAGGTCTAGTACCAGGACTAGGGCAAAAGACCACATCATGAACACTAGCAGAAAGGATGAAAAGCCACCAATATCAACAAGATTAGAAGCTCAGGAGTCAGAGAATATAGGTATCTGAGGAAGCCCAGGCTGGGAAACAAGAGAAAGAGCTCAGTAGTTCAAGTGAGCTGAAATAGGAGTCTCAGTGGCTGGAAGAGAGTGAGGTCAAGGCTAATCATACTGGCGCAAAGGGCTGAAAACTGTGTAGTAGTAACCTCAATCCCATTTACCATTCTCCTCTGGACAGGGAAGAGACCTCAGAGTATGGTATGTGGTGTGCAACCTCTTTAAATTTCTAGAATTCTAGAGCATGGAGGAATGCGTTTAGCTTTTCTAGTTCAATTTTGTTTGTTTCTAAATGAAGAACCAGAAGGACTAGAATTCGAGTCTACTGAGTCAGTGTTCTTTCTACTTCTCTATTCACATTTATGGTCACATAACTAGCTTTTTTTTCGTTGTGCAGATACTATAGTCCCAACACAGGTGCCTAACCCTGATGTGATTTGTGCTACATAGAGGTTACTCTAATGAAAAAACAACCAACACTCAAATACAGTCTAAGTGTATTAATAGGATTGGTTCAGTGTTAACTGCTTAGTTTTGTAAGTATATAATGGGTAATTTTATGTGTCAATTTGATGGAGCCATGGGTGCCCAGGTATTTAGCCAAACATTATTTTGGGTGTTTCTGTGAGAGTGTTTGTCAGTGAGATTAACATTTAAACTTGTAGGCTGAGGAAAACAAATTGCCCTCCCTTATGTTAGCCAGCCTCCTTCAATCAGTTGAAGGCCTGAGTGGAACAACATGTTGACCCTCCTTTAAGGAAGGAGAAATTCTCCTGCCTGCCTGTATTCAAAGGAAGGCATCATTCTTAATCCTTCTGTAGCAGCCTGCTGGCTTTTGAACTCAAACTGGGACATTGACTCTGCAGATAATAATGGATAAGTCGGCCTCCATAATTCTGTGAGGCAGCCCTTTATAATAAATGTGTTTGTGTGTGTGTGTGTAAAATAATTACAGAAAAAAAAAAAGTAAAGAAAAGTCAGGCCAGAATCATAATATCTCATGTTAGGGTAATTCCTCAGGAAAGAGCAGAAAAGTACAACAAAAGCTAACAGGGCCAAATAATGTGCAACAGTGTTCAGTAACCAGGTCTCTGCATTCCAGACTAGTAGCTCCAGTTTTCTTCCATTTGTTACCATTTTTCTGTCTGAACCATCCTGAAAACTGACTGCTGTTTTTGTTATTTCTTCCTCTCACCTGGGGCACCTGGAAGATGTAGGAGACCAGGGCAGACATTTTGTTCATCTCTTGCTCGCTTTAGACCAAGACCTAAAGTCAGGCCTAGGGGCACTTGCAAGAGAAAGCTGCGGGAGGAGCGTGGCTTGAGCCCAGGAGTTCAAGATTGGCCTGAGGACACAAAAACAAACAAACAAATAAACAAACAGGATCTATGTACAGTAGGTTTTTACAAAATGTACTTTTCAGTTTGGTCAATTTGAACAAAAAGTACAGAAAATTGACACAAGGAATTTAATTTTGTCTAAAATATACTCAACTAAATTTTATTGACAATTGAATGAATGAGGGATAGGGGGTAATAAAAGAAGAAAAGCACACAGTCCCAATCCTGCAGAGAGGACAGTCTTACTGAGCGTCAGAATAGCGAGAACAACAAATTGTTTTAATTACTTAACAAAACCAATTATTTTCGTTGTTAAAATACTTCTTGCGTATTATATGCTACCATTTATGTTTAACATAGCTATGATTAGTGATTGCTACCTAGTAGTCCATCCTTAAATAAGATCTCACTGTTGGTATAGTCACTATCTTTGTTACACGGGACAAGCCAAAGGAAATTCTTTGATTTAGCCAGTGTCCCAAGGGTGAAGTACTCACCGGTGACAGAACTGGGAATTGAACCTTTGACTGGACTACCAGTGAAGCCAGTGATGATGCTGGACATCTTTCTGAGTTAGTATTACTGTTTCACACATCTATCTTCTTTCTGAATAGAGTAAGCACCCTAAGAGGAAAGCTACTGTTTGTATTTGTCTTTGCTCCTTCAAATCCTAGCACAATACTTGGTGCATGGTAAGAAAAGCAAATGCTTGTGGAATTTAATTGAGGAAATAAAGGCTAGAGCAACGAGGCAAGCAGAAGATAGCCCTTCCTGGGAGTACCCTTTTTTTTTTTAATAGCAAAGAATATGTCAGAGCAATGATTAATTCTCCTCTGGAATTATCCCCCTGTGTACTTAAAGTAATGAATTGTTATCAGCCTGAAGAAAACAATATTGTGATAATATATTGAAGCTCAGATAATGTGCTGTGGTTTTGGGCCAATATGCTGTCCTTAAACAGAGCCAAGTGCTGGCCATTTTCTCTAGGGCCCTTTCAGATATCAGCAGACAGGGAAACAATGGATAAAAGCCCAAAATCAAGCTTAGGGTAAGCACTGGTTTGGGAAAGGGGTTTTCTTGAGAGCCCTTGGGGCCTGTAATAACGCCCCATCCATATTGAGGGCAGGGCCACTCACTGGCTCCGGGGAGGACAGGTCTGTTTATTGTCACTAAAGATAGTACGTATGTATTTGAAGATGGAGGTGCCTGATTTGGGAGGGAATATTTGTAAAGTGAGAAGGAGAAGACCTCCCTGGAAATCAGGACTCTATTCCTGTTAGCATAAAAATGTGACCCAGCTTCTCAGGGTCTCGGTGTTCCTGTGTATGAATTGAAGACTGTAATAACATCCTTGTCTACCTCGTGAACATTGCTTTGTAAAACTCAAATGAGGTGATCTGCATAAAAATGGTTGCAAATGAACAAAATGTTATGTGAGTGTGTTAACAGCACAGTTGAGCATAAATTAATGTAGTATGAAGACACAGGTGTTAAGGAATGTCACTTTGTATTTCTATCACTTTACCACTTGATGGAACAAAGGTTGCATATTTCAAACTGCCTGTGTTTCAGTTTCCTCATCAATGTCTATCTCATAGATTGCTGGGAAAAACAGAAATTGTGTACTAAAAAGGCCAGGTACACAGCATGTCCTCAGACAGCTGAGAGTAGTTTGCGATCCCACTTTTTATATCCTGCCTCTGCCACTCAAATATGATCCTTATGGAGGCTGAAATCAAGTCAGGTTGATCTGTGCAACTGACTCTAGCACATTGCCTTAGGAATTCAGAAAAGCTAACAAATCTTTACAGTATGAGTAAAGAATGATTGCAGGGTCAACCATAAATCAAAGAAGGATAACTACTAATTTTCAATTTTTTAAAAATTCCATTTGTGTTTTCATCTGGTCTTATACTTTAAATGTGTTTCTTTCTACAAGTATCCTGAAAAGTAAGCTAGTTCCTGATCTTTGGAAAATATTCCTATGTTTATTCCTTTAACCAGCAAATAGTTACAGATGGCCCACCCAATCTCTAGTTTAGGTGATAGAGTTTATACCATGTCTCTGGCCTTGATGGAGAGAGAGTGAGTAAGTGAGGCTTTGGGGAGTGGGAAGGCCTGAACTGTGCAGCTGGCTTTCTGCGGAAAGAGGGAGCAATTCCTAGCATGTTCCAGTTGTATAAACTACCCTAGGAAGCATGAGGTTCAATTTAAAGGCAAAGGAAGATGGGAAAGAAGGCACATTCATCCTATAAGTAAATGCAGTCAAAGTTAACGTTCAAATGAACAAGGCAGAGCACATACACCCCAAGGTAGAGGCCATGTCATTTCCTTACCTTGCTGATGAGCAAATTGGCACAGTGCATATGGTCTGAATCTTAGATGTTCCCCAAAACTCATGTATTGAAGTCTCAGTCTCCAGCTGATGGCAATACTGAAGGTGGTGGAATTCTAGGACGCTGCTGTGCCCAGCTGGAGGACATCGGTCATTTGAGGCTGCCCTTGAAGAGTGTGGGGACCCTGGCCCCTTCCTCTCTTTTCTGCTTCCTGGCCACCATGAGGTGAACTGCTTTGCTCCATCACCCACTCCCTGCCATCATCTTCTGCCTTACCCTGGGCCTTGTATGAGGAATGGAGAGTGGCTACTCCAGGAGCCAAGCATGAAGTGCCTTGTGATTATGTTCAGGATTCCTGTCTCTCCTGAGGGCAATTTGAAACCAAGAATGGACATTAATAGAAAAAAAGTTACTTGATTTCATTTCCAGAACTATCATTCTGGCTCACTGTGAGAGATAGGATAGAGGAGGAAATCAAGGCTATTATCTTAGAAATGGTTGAGCCTGAGATTCTCTTGTGAGGCAGCAGGCAAAACGTCTCACATTTGAGGCTCCTGGATTCTGACCTTTTCCATTACTGTGTTGTGGCATCCAGCACTTTTTTTTCAGACCCTAAAGAGGTAGGTGGGTCTCTACCACCCACCATAGCTGGTCATTCTTCTTTTCCCAAGACATAAACAAAGTGCCAAGCCTTGGGCAGAGCTGTGCTAAATGAGAACAAGGTGGAGATGTGTGTGGGTTCATTTGTTATCTGAAGCCATTGCATTCACTTTTCAAAACAAAGGGAAAAGATTGATATCATTGTGCTCAAATGCTGTCAGAAAGTCCTATCTTTACAGCTTGCAAATTCCTGGAGGAGAGCAATGGATTTTGGAAACATCTTGGTTATGTGCCTAATGATATACTGGGTGTATTACACTTTTAGAGGTCTGATAAGGTACTTAAGATCATGGGCTTTGGGGCCAGTCACTCAAATCAAGTGCAAGGGCTAGTACTTTCTCTTTGAATATCTTTGGGCAAGTCATTTAACTCATCTCATACAGTTCTTGTGAAAATAAAATGAAACCATGCAATTAAAGTATTTGCCACTTTATTAGCACACAGTACATGTAATCGTAGCAGCAGTAGTTGAGTATAGTGGTGGCTGGTTGTGACTGTGGTGGTTGGTGGGACTTTGGTTGCAGTAGTGGTTGTAACTGTGGTAGACGTGGTGGGAGTGACTGTAGCAGTGAAAGTTGTAGGGTTTCTGGTGGTTAGACTTACAGTCGGACAGGCAGTCATAGTAGGACTTCTGATAGTAGTGACTGCAGCAATGGTGCTAACAGCGGCCCCGTAGTTTGGTGATTAAGGGTTCTAGCACCAAAATCCAAATATATTGGTATCAAACCCCAGGTCTACCATTCACTAACCTTCTGACTTTGGACAAATTACTCAACATCCTTTCTCAGTGTCAGTTGATATGAAAATTAAATTTGACAGATTAAATTGTAAGGTGTGAGCACAGTGCTTGGACACAGCAAGCACACTCATCCTATAAGCAAATGCAGGTACTATTAGTGTTCAAACTAGCATGGCAGAGCACATACACCCCAAGGTAGAGGCCATGTCATTTCCTTACCTTGCTGATGAGCAAATCGGCACAGTGCATATGGTCTGAATCTTGAATGACCCCCAAAACTCACGTGTTGAAGTCTTGGTCTCACCTGATGGCACTATTGAAGGTGGTGGAATTCTAGGATGTGCACCCAGCTGGAGGACATCGGTCACTGGAGGCTGCTCTTGAAGAGTGTGGGGACCCTGGCCCCTTCCTCTCTTTTGTGCTTCCTGGCCGCCATGAGATAAGCTGTTTGCTCCATCACACACTCCCTGCCATCATCTTCTGTCTTGCCATGGGCCAGAGCAACAGAGCCAAGCATCCACGTATAGAACATCTGAAGCTATTAGCCAAAATAAATGTTTCCTCCTCTTGAGCTGTTTGTCTCCAGTGATTTGTCAAAGCAACGACTACCACAGTGAAATAAGAGAAGGTATAGAATATTAATCCTGTTCTACCACATGGTGAGATTGGTATTTTAAATTGTCTGCATGGAAGCTTTATTATTTTCTGGCTCATCTCAAATTCCAGTGGTCACCTGCAGAGGAACATGCTTCTGTGATAATGGTAATCTCTTCAAAAGCTTGCACTGACGGAGTGTCTTTTATTTATTAGGCCTATACATTATCTCACTTGATTCTCACAACCATCCCGTGGGGAAGGCAATATTACTTCTTTGTTAAAGATGAAGACCATGAGGTTCAGAGATGTTGCATGCCCGAGATCACTTAGCTATTGTAAAATGCTAGGATAAAAATGCTGCCATATAGAACTCTAAAACCCACTTGTGCGTGTGTGTGTGTGTGTGTGTGTGTGCGTGCATGTGTGTGTGTGTGTGTGTGTTTAGGGGGTGGTACTAGTAGACTTGTGATTCTCCTGCCTCCTCAGCCTCTCAGAGGGCTGAGATTATAGGCACGCACTACTATGACTAGGTAAAATTCACACTTTTGAGCACCAGGCTCTATCACCCTTGAATCCCAAAGTATTGCCCAGTGGATGCTCTTCTTGAAATTAAGTTCAGTATCTGTTTAATTTAAAGTGTGAGGCTAGAATTGCATGTTCAACCAGCAAAGACATGAAAGTTGGTAGGGGAATTACCACTGATTAGAATACTTTGTAACTCCTGTTAACAACATCCCAGCAGGGCAAATAGTGCTCCCTAACCTCTTTGAAATGAGGAAAATAATGGCTCAGAGAATTTAAGTAACTTCCCAAGTGTGCACAGCTCAAGAGGAAAAGAGTTGGGATGTGCACATTAACAACTAGAAAACTAAGCCCATTTCCCCAGTGGTCACTGTCTGTGGACAGAAGTACATATAAATGTCTACAGAAAACAATGGAACAACCATCATTTGTCTGTGCTATGGCACTGCCTGCAGAGCTAAATGAATTCAAAAGTCATGTTTTTTCACGAGGCCATCCCTTAGGTGTGTTTACCAGCCTGCCTACTTTTACTATGCTCTGAACCTTGCTTGGAGTTACCATCTTCCTCCTAAGGTTCTCTTAATGACACTCAGCCCTGTTAATTGCAAAGTGTTTTGTGTTCATTCACCGCTGCAGCTGGCATTGCTCCTGATGGGTACTCTGGGTCTCTTTAGGGAACTTGGAAGAAAACTTGCAGAACATTGGTATCTCTGTGTGTGGAAGAGAAATAGGGTTTCTTTGACCCAGCACCAATAGCTCAAGTCACCTCCCTGGAGCAGTAGTTTTTCACTGGTAAAATTGAGGTTGATATCCAAGAGGTACACAAATGCATACTGTGCAGTTTTAAAATATTGAAGTGCCTCTGAACTGGTTCTTGACTAGCTGCTGCCTAACTCTTGCTGAGTAACTCTGACCACCCTAAACCCTTTACTAGTCATTCTTCAGACCTCTCATAGATCTCCCACAAAAGACTAACACTTGACACACCAGAGGGCCCCAGCACAACATCATACTCAGACTGGCTGGTGCATGGTTCCCTCCGTGGACCTATTGACTGTCTCCTCTGACCGAGACATCTCCTCTGATATTATTTAGCTAGAAAACATTCCCTCCGCAATCACTAGACCATCCACATTATCCTCTGTGTTGTTTTATCTTGTCTAGCATCTTGCACAGATGCACATGGATTCTAGCATAATTGGTATGTTCCATCTATTCCTTTCAAATGCTTGTGCTTTAGTACATGCTGAACTTCCTCAGTCTTCTTTTTTTCTAATAAAATTCAAGAACAGCCCTTGCCCATAAGTAATAGCTGCAAAAGGGTTGCCATCTCTGTTTTGTTAGGTTCTGATTTCCTTTCTGTCTCCTTCCCTTCTTGTGAAATGAATACACGAGTTTAATTGCTTATGTGCTCTGGTTTCCTGTCCAAACTTGTTTTGGCTTGCCTGTCTCATAAACATGAGACAGAATCTCCACACTTCTCTGTGGGGTGGGACTGCCTCGCAGTCACCTTCGCTCTGGCTCTGCTTCTGTCAACCTGAAATCCAGAGAGAAGGCAAAGAATTACACACAAAGCCATCCTGAGGTTTCAGTGGCAGACAGAATAACACATTACTGAAAGAGTCAGCTAGGAAGTGTGAGCATGGGTCAGTCATAAGAAGAAATGAGGAGGAGAACTGTGTTTTAAAGAAGCCGGAGTTAGTTCTTTTCTCTCTGAATACCCATTAAAAAATTCCCCAACACATTATTAACACAGTTAGCTTCTACATGAGATGGAGGTGTATTTCTCTCTTAGGTAAAGTTCAGAGGGTGAAAAGAAGTGGTGAAATCAAAGCTTTTTGTTCTATCCATGAATTGCTGGAGATCCAGGCTTAGGTGAGTTTTTCATTCCTCCATCCCCGAGGTCTGGCTCTCCTTGGTGTGCTCCACAATGGTGCTACAGCTGTACCATCTTGGTCCAACCAATAGAGCAGATGCAGAAGGAAGAACTACAGGATGTGAACCCTGCTGCACTGCAAAGAAAAAGCTTGAAGCTGCTGTAATTTACTTTCACATATATCCTATCCTGCTACAATGGACTCTCACAGCCACAAGTCTGGGAAATATGTTTATACTCAACAACAAGTAGCAGAACAAAATATGTGTAACTGTACAAGAAGGACCTGGAAGACATTAGAATCCACTATTAGTCTGTTATATTGTATCAGATGTTGTGTGTCTGTCTGCACCATTAGATGGACCTCTAAGGTGGTGACTGTATCCACATCATTATTGCATATTCACCACCTGACATGAGTCTCTCCTATTGGAGATGCTCAAGGATAATCTTTAAAAACCCCCTGCATTCAGGCTTATAGTTAACACCACATAAAACCACAAGAGCTTCTCATTGTTTTGATATCTAAGCTTATGGCTGGGGGTAGAGCAGATGCTTGGTCCATGAAGGGTGCTGGGTTCTATCCCCAGCACCAACAGATAAACACCCAGTCTTATTACCTCGACCTCTGAAGCCCTATCTCTTCAATCTCACCTTATTACATGACCCGACACTCACCCCTCATGTTCACAATTCCAAACTGCAGTTATTACTGTTCCTGAAGTTTGCTAACCTTGCATTCTTCTCAGTCATTTCGCATTTTCTGGTCCCTCTACCGAATGCTCTCCTTTGCTCTGCACTCCCCCTCATGGCCATTTAGATAGTCTGTACTGTTTGAGAGGTCAGCTCTACTCTACTTATTTCCTTGTCATTGTCCAATGCCACACCTGCCTGTCCCACCATGACTCTCACACTGCATCATCCCATTGTTTATCGATTTACTTGTAGGCTTTTTGACTCCCAAATTAAAATATAAGGTCTTGGTGGGCAGTGATTCTGTTTTTATGACCCGTATTTTTAGGTCTAAAACAGAGTTTGGTACCTAACAACCTGTCAGTCACCAAAGTGGCAAGATAGTATCTTCAGAAATTAAATCCCATTTTTCTGTTAGTTATATCCACACACTAAGTTGCAAAACAAAACCTGTCTGAATTCCCACACATGTTGCTGGATCCCCTGACCCAACCACCACCCCATTTAGGAGCCTGTCTTCATGCCTTGTTCCATGCTTGGGAGAAAAGTGTCTATTCAAGGACTGTTGCCAAGATTCTGTAGCTTTGCCTCGCCAACCTCCCCATCCTCACCCACAACCAGTGTCTGCATCGTGATACAACACACAAGGTCAAGAGGCTAGGATGACAGTAAGAAAGGTGAGAGATCAGATGAAATGATGAGGCTTAGGGACTCAGGCTGAAGGAGAAGAAACCCAGCCAGGACGTGGCAGCAGGCCGATGCGCTGTTTCAGAGGTGATAAAGCAAGAGCTCAGAGGGGCAGGAGGGAGATGCCTGGTGCGTATGAAGAACACATTGAGCTGATGTGAGCGGTAGGAGGTAAGGCTGAAGAGGCCCCTGCTAGGGAGGGTGGAAAGTATAGTCTAGTGATAATTAGATTGGGGCAGTGACCCAGAGAATGATGGGAAGGCCTGGGACTACTGGGGAGAGAAATGGGGGTAGAGAAGGGAATGAGTTTCTGAAGCACTGGTGAAGGGTAATCTGTGAACCTTGGGAAGCAGCTTAATGGAGGGGAGGAGGCATGAACAGATGTGAAGCAGAAGTAAAGGTCAAGGATGATTCCCAAATACTGTCGGCCTTGGGAGTTTGCACAGGGAATTTAAGTCTTTATCATGCATATGAAGTGCTCAGTAAATATTTATTGAGTCAAATCCAATTTCTATCCCTTCCCTGCTCTCCTCCTGAACTTTTGCTTTGTTGCAGACTAAATATAGGGTTTGCTGATGCTGTTGGCGAGCATCCCCTCTGTGTCACCCTCAGTCTTTCAGAGTGAAACTGAAATCTCTCTCAGTCCATAGCACAATCACCAGTGCTAAAGTCAGAACTAAGTCTCAAAATACCAGCTGGTGCTGGAGCCTAGAGCTCAATCACTCTGAGCCCGGGCCAGCAGTATTAAGAAGTACACCTTCTTCTCCTGATTGCTGGGCAGACACTTCGTTATACTCATCATCTACCAAGACGGTAAATGCACAGCCTCACAAGAGTGATAAATACTGAACAACCATGAGGCAGGTATCCCAGACCAGACCACCTGGAGCCGTGAAGCTATTCTGCCTGTCCTGCCCTCTGCTCCATCGCACATTCCTCTCCACACCCTTCATGGTTCCCATTAGCTGTAGCAATGGGAAGTCACCGACCCTCCACGTACAGCCAGGGAACAGTACCCTCTGGACCTCCAGCAAACACTGTTCCCTGTACCTCCCATCAACCTCCATTCATTCTCATGGACTGACAGCTGAGATTGACTGCCTCATTAGCAGGCATCGTGTGGAACTCTGACAATAATTAACAACTCAACAGTCTCATTTGCTGGCCTATCAGAGAAGTATTCAATCAAAAATGTAATTTGCCCGATGCCTCCATTTAGCATAGGAAGACTATTCCTTCAAAGTTTTAAATAGTCTAATTAAGAGGGAAGAAATAGAAGGGGAAAAATTATTAACAGTATAGGTTTAATGTGAAATTGCTGGAGCGAATTAATAATGCAATAACCGTTTTTAGCAGCTGTCTATCAGTTTGTGGGCCAGAGTAATTCAATTAGTCAGCAAAGGGCTGTTCAGATTAGACAGTCAGGAACGAGTGCCATTTTATCTCCCAAAGGCACTGTGGACTTTATTTCCCTGGGCTTAGGATAGATAAGAATAAAACAAGGCTCTGCACAGACGGAATATCTGAGCGCAAGTGTGCCTGGTAGTAGGAACCAGTGAAATTGCTTTTTTAGAAAAATGTCCTCAATGCCTGTCTTCTGGACTCTTTGCATGACTGAGTTCGCAACGTCAACACCATTCTTTCAAAGCTGGTTACCAAAGTCAAGAGCGGTTACTAGAACTAACTTGGGCCTTCCAAACATGTCATATCAGCCTCAGACCACAACTGCACCAGGCAATGGCTTCCCTCTCTTTCCTTCATGTGCTCGATTTGTGCCTCTATTCACCTAAACCTTTTTCTCAAGAATGCTTTGAGACTCTGGGCACCAAGTCTCATCTGTCTGTCCAAACCCAGCACACCTGCACAAAGCTTCCCCGATTTCCTCCATACAAGCATTCTATTTCCAAGATCCTTTCCAGCCCACAGGCTCTGTCGCTTTATCTTTACCTGCAACTGGGACTCACATGGCAGATCCAACTGCAAGGCAATGAGGCTTAAGTGATGAATGTCTGAAATGTGGGCAATGGGTCTCTCAGAAAGAATGCAACAAATAGACCCAGACAAGCCTGCATGATAATTTCGGTGCTGCCACTTGTTGGCTATGCACCCTTTGGTAATATTTCACATCTCTTTGTGCCTTAATTTCTGCTTTTTGAAAATGGAGATGGGTATTTATATTTTGGAGACTTCTGGTGTGGGTGATGGGTAGTGTATGGGAATCTCACAGTGCATCATAGATGCTTAAAAATGGACACTGTTACTGATGGACTTAATAAAAACAGTGCCGGGCTTAGTTTCCGCTCAGCAAATGTTACTTCCTTCACCCTTCCTGACATAGTCCATGTGTCTCACACGTTTCTGTGTCTCTAAGAGAATCTGGAGAATCAACATGTCAAATGCATTTTTCCCTGTCTTACTTCCAGTGCTGAATTTCTCTGTTCTTCCACAATTCGGGTGTCTTAAAGGGAAGTAGACATTATCAGAGTACTAATTTAGCTTAGATCATACACATTTTGCACCCGGTCTCTATTGCACAAAACAAGCTTGAGTATCTGCTGCAGAAACTGAAATTGTGGGCGAGGTTAGAGGACGAAGATTTGTTACCATAAAGACTTGTGGGTAAATGACTTCTCGGGTGTGTGACTGCTCATTTGTATTCAAATGTATGTGTACAATGTTGTTTGAAAATTTGAAAAAGGTAATTATCAGTGTTTCTTCTTGAAGGTACATTACAGTGTAATGGTTAAACCGCTGGACTTTGATGGAAACCACAGCTGGGTCTGCATTCCAGCTGTTTCACTTAGGCTTGCAAAGTCCCTCTTTCTGAGCCTGTTTCTTCATCTGTAAAATAGATAGTAACAGACCTACGTGGGGTGTGGTTGTCCAGTGAGGTTTTGCACATTAAGGACCTGCCTGATAAGAGGTACTCTGTAAATAGTGGGTGTTTTAGCATTATTTAGAAGAAAAAGGCAGTTGGGAGACCAGGGCTGGTCACAGAGAGAACATATGAGTCAGGCTGTGGAAAAATGAGAAATGCTGAACCTTAGGAAGTTGAAAGCAAGGAAGAGATATGGTGAGTTGTTACAAGGAGAACTATAGCCAAAGAAAATAGGTTTAGTTTCCCAGAGAAGGGAACTCCACAGGAGGTTATTGGCACTGACAGATAATTGTGTGCAGCAAGAAGGTAGTGCAATGAGATTTGCAATCATTACTCACTTATCCCAAGAACATTCCCCAAGCATCTGCTATAGGCGCAGTCCTGGGAGAAGTGCTACATGGGAAACAAAGATGAAAAGGATCCCTTGCCCATCCCAGAATGTATCTGTTTAGAGAAGAGCTAGCACTTGTGCACATGACAGGGTAGAGCCTAAGTGAGCCCAGGAGCCTGTAGGTGTCAGAGGGAAGATGATGTGGCACAGACTTCCTTCATAACTGCTGTCCACTCACTGTGGCCAAGACAATTCCCACAGAGGGAGACAATCAATCCAAAGCAATGAGCTCTATCAGTACTCATCAATGTGTTGTTGTACAAGTGAGCTAACCAGAGCTGGATCAAGGAGAAACCTGAACACCAGTGAAAACCAGGAGAGCAAAACCCACCCACCTCCAGGGAGCAATGCTAAGGGCTGTAATAGCTTTACATTTATTGCTGGATGGTCGTGTGACTGATTTCCACACTAACAGTTTCATATGCAATATTTCTTTTAAAGGTAGATACCAGTCTTCTGGGAAGTAAGAAGCTATGTCCGCTAGAGAGAGGTTGTAATGAGAGAGGTAGTGGGACCATCCCAATGAAGATAAAGATGTTGTGGAGGAAGTCAGAAGTGCTCTACCATGTATGTCCCTCAAATAAATGCTCGATACAAGCACTATCCAAATGAATGTTTTTGGTACTCCTGTTCATCCTGCTCAAGGATAGGTTTCCAGGGTGACCTCTTTGCTACATTCAAGCTGATACACCATGATTTACCTAAAAGCTGATACACCATGATTCATTGTTCTCAGACTATCTGCTAGTTATTCTTATTTTGTTGTGCTTATTATTTTTATTTCTAAGTAATCGCTTCATGGCTCTATCTCTCATACACAGTAAACTGCATCTAAGTAAATGCCACTGAGTTATTACCTAATAAAGTAATGAAGAGCTTGCATTTTGGAGTCAGCTACACCTGGGGTTCAATTCTCAGCTTTGAGTGACCTTGAATTAACTTCTCCAGGACTCAATTTTCTCATGCATAAAGTGGGTATTTAAAAATTATTCCATGAACTCTTGAAATAAAGGAATGTATATAAATAAAGCACTTAGGATAGTGCCTGTAGCTCAGTAATTAAATGTCTTACTGAAATTATTTTCAGCATTTTCAGGCTTTTTAGTATAAGAGCTTGTCAAAATAATAATAGCAGTGTCCAAATTACCTACACTTAGTTTATGAAGGTCACAGGATTGAAATGAGACCTGATAACATGAAGTCAAGGGTCAGAAAGAAGGAAGAGAGGGCAGAGGTTCCTACAAAACCAGAGGAAGGTAACACAGCTGCAGAAGGGATGAAAACTATGTACTAAAAAGAGAACTCTGAATTGGAGGGCAGGGGAAGGGCAGTGACGGTTAAGGAATCTACATATATTTTTGAGATCAGTATGTATTTTTAGGTAATTTTTAGGAGAGCCCATTGACTTCTTGGATGTTGTAGAATTTGATGCTATGACACAGGTGCATTCTGGGCAGGAGTATCGGCTGAGGAAAATCTTACAGGAAGTCAGGATGGTGTATACACTATGTCCATTTAGAGCAAGCCTGATAGACAATGGAATAAGTAAGTTTTGGGGAAAAAAATGGGATTTCAATAACACAACATTGTGTTTCCTGGCTAGGACATTTCAGTTTCACCCCAGAGACAAACACTGGTGACTTTGAATACTTGTGCATACGTTTGCATTTATCTGTGTTTATGTCTGTATGTGAGTGTGTTCCTTATTATGTATGCGAGGAGGAAAGAGAAGCCTGACACCAGGAAGCTTTGTCTGCCTTACTGGCTCATCCATTTGGGAAGGAATGTGGTGGGGCGGGGGAGAACCAGGTCTCATAACCAGCCTTACTTCCTTTAATGTATCTGTGTTGCAGGCAATGCAACAGATGAGTGTATGTGTGGATGCATGTACACACACATATACATACATTTACCTTTCTTTTTGAAAAAGCAGTCCAACTTTTCTGCTGCTAACAAACTCCAAGCCCCAGGTGCTCTAGCAAGAAGTGCATCTTCTGTCCTGTTAAGAACCCATTTGAAAAGCAGTGTGATCCAAAGGCATTGCTTCTTTCACTGGATGACTCCTCACCCTCAGAGATTCTGAAGAAGTAACCCTTAAATGTAAACAGAAGGCTTAGCACATAGTAGTTATTCAGTAAATAACCACTGTACTTTGATGGTAGAGGTGATGGTGCTGATTAAGAAGGGGCTGTAACTCACAGCACAGCGCACGTAAATGTCTAATGTTTTAGTACTTGGGAAAACCACTAATTTTTCTATTAAGGAAGCCACTGTGGGTTGGGTTTCAGTATTGGCATGAAGTCTTATAGTCTTGGACTTTAATGAAAAGTCTAGCTGGGCATGGTGGTGCACTCCTGTAATCCCAGCACTTGGGAGGCTGAGGCAGGAGGATCATTGCCAGTTCGAGGCCAGCCTGCACTACAAAGTGAGCTCAAGGCCAGCCTGAGCTGCATAGTGAGACCCTCTCTCAAAAAGACAAAAAAAAAAAGAAGTCTACTCTCTAGACTTCATTTTTTTCATCTGTAAAGTGGGAGATGGTTCTGAGGATTCTCCTAATTTAGGCCTCCTAAATCACTGGGTGACTGATTTAGAGCCTTGCACTAGAGGAGGCATTCTCGGTGCATTCACCGAAGGATCCTTCTCCTTAGCACACAGGAGCAGGCTTCAGTTAAGCCTGGATTGGGCACACACAGCAAGCACCTTCTCTCAGTGAGACCTGGCCAACAGTGAGAAGTGGTGACTCACTGGTTACTGCAGAGAAAACCCTCACCGGAGACCAAAAGGCAGGGTTAATTTTCTCTGCTAAGCTTCTTCTCAATCTGAGATTTAAGGATCCTGAGTTGAGTGTTGCTTTCCATCCTCTACCTCCTTCTGAGATTTCCCCACCCCCACCTCAGACCAGTCACCCACTGGAAGTCCTGTGGGAATCTCCACTTTTAGGAGTAAAAGCTGGAGCACATCTCTGCCAAGCCTGACCCGTGAATACTGGGTTATATCACAAAACAATTTCTCCTCACTTTCCTTAAGAACTGGAAAGATCCCATTCTTCCTAAAGCAGAAGTCCAATTTTGACGAGATACATGGATCTTTGAAGACAAAGAGGGTAAGATGAGTTGCCCCTGCTGACTTGGGGCTCAAGGTTTGACTTTCTCATTGTGGAGTGGGAAAGAACTTAGAACAGTTATCAGCCTAGACTTAAGGCAAGCAAAACACAAAGGTTTTGCACTCCAAAGAGCAAGTTGGCAAGCTGATCCCCTTGCAGGTGGCAGAAACAATTGGAGACATGGTCAGTGCTGCTGACGTCCGGCTGGACAAGTCTACCCAGGTCTCCAAATCTTCAGCCACGACATGGACTTTGATTAAAATGTTGCTGTTACACTTTTCCTCCTTCTTCTTTATCTTTTCCTTTGGTATTTCCTGGGACTTTTGGCAGCTGTAATCCCACCCAGAAACTTGTGCAGAGTACACACACATTCTACCACCAAGCTCCACCTCTAGTCCCATCTTTTTTTTTAAGAAGCATTTTCAGAATAAAAAAAGCCACAATCTCCTTAACTTGCCGAATTTATGGTCTACCTGGAAAGTACCCTCTGCTTAACAATTTGATATGCTTCCTTCCTCAGTATTGACATGTCTTTACATAGGTAAATTTTAGCCTGAATATTATGACACTGACTATGATTTGAGAGACTTTCATTTCCAACCTATAAAGCTGGCTCTACAACAGGGCATACAGGTCTGAAATTTTCTTTTTCATAACTGATTAATATTCCATAACATTGATGTATCATAACTTGTTTAACCACCAGCAAATAGTAGCCCTTTATTATGTGTATTTTACTACCATAAATAATGCGCTAATAAACAGCCTTATACATGTGTCCACATTTATTTTAAAGGTCTTTCTAAAAGAATGATATGATAAAGTGAAAATTATTTTAAGTGGTTGAAAACCACTCCCAAATTGCTCCCTGAATCTACTGTTCCAAATGATAAAGTGGTCATTATTGAATAAACGTTTATTAAAAACAAATTGTGAGTCAAGCATCATGGCAATATATAAAATTAACTGGACATAGAGCCATTCTTCAGAAGTCTATAACTCATAACAGGTGCATGCATTGTAAACAATAATAATTCAAGGTATGAAGCACCAAGGCACAGCTCAGGGTAGATAATAAATAGTCTTCCTGGGGAAGGTGGGTTTTGACTTGATAAAGAACAGGAAGGTTGGGGATTGCATCATGACCAGAGGATCCATAATATTCTTTTGCTTGCTTTGTGGTGCTGGGAATGAAAGCCAGGCCCTTAAGCATGACAGGCAAGAGCTTTTCCACTGAGCTCCATCCCGTGTCCTTCACTCTTTTTCACAATTGATTAACAATTCATAGCACAGCTATATCATGGTCTATTTAACCACCAGCTAATAATAGACTTTAGGTTATTAATATTTTACTATTATGCAATAAATAACCTCATACATGCATTTTCTTTCTTTTTTTAAAAGAAATTGTCAGGAGAGGATTGCCCAAGGAAGTAGCTCTAGAGCAGAGGGTCTTCTATGGAAGAGGAAAGAGACATTGTAAGAGAAAGAGAGAAGGATGGGTCCCCAGATGTGCAGTCTGAAATAAGGTAGCATTAGGTCAGACCGATCTGAATCCTGGGTTCATGCCATGACTTGAGCAAGTGACTTAACCTCTACAAACTCTATTATTGTCTGTAAAAAGTGAGAGGGATCTTAGTGAGATCAGAGAGTTGTAGTTCATCAAGTCACTCAGTACTGGATGAACATGTATAACGTGCTTTGCATTGTTCTAGAAAATGGTCCTGCAACACTGAACAGACAAGACAAAGCCCCTGTCCTCATGGAGCAGACATTCTAGCAGAGGGACAGAGACAGCAGTACACAGACAAGAGTTTGGTAGAGAAAGCACTTTCATGTATACTATTAAGAAAAAAGGCATCCTGATCATGAAAGAAGCCTGCTATAGACAGGTGAGATCTTGACCCAGGATTTTTGAATGGGTCTTAAAAACTGCTTGTTCCTATTCTTCCTTTTCATATTTCTTCCTCTTTCATACCTTTCCCCTTAAATTATCCCCTGCTAATATTGCCTCTTACAGGAGCTGGAGAGCAACTCTTCAGCTTTTAAGATATTAAAATTATTTAGAGTTTGCACATACAGCAAAGCCAGCTGGCCACGCTCATCAGAGCCTGGCAGAGCTACTGAGGTGGGGGTGGGATGCTGCTTCTGAGATGGAGCCACATGCTCAGGAAAAAGGTCCTCCTTCATCTGCAGAAGCTGCAGCTGTCCCAGGGATGTGGAGAGAGTTAGAAATCAGAGCATCTTTAAAAAGCATCTGATCCAATCCCTACCCCACTGTGTGCAGTACTGGAGGGATGCAAAGAAGGCAGGATTGGAAACAAGACTTCTCTGTTCTTCTCTATTTTGAGAAACTAGTTGGAAAGACCAAAGAGAGGTGTGCATGCCAGCCACGGACTGGGGACTGCCCCGAACAAATTCCTAATCTGTAAAAATGGCTTTTAAACATGTGTGGTTTTTAAGAAAGGGTCTTGCTATAATGCTCAGGCTAATCATGGATGACTTGGCTCAAGTGATTTTCCTGCCTCAGTCTCCCAAGGAAGTAAGACTATCAAGTGTGTACTACCATGCTTAGGAAAATGACATCTTAAAAAACCAACTGACAAAACCTAAGAAACCCCCAAATCCTTTCTGCGGCCAGCCAGGAATAGAGTATATAAAGAGTCAGAAAGCTGTGGGTTGCATCATTACTAGAGGATCCACGATAGTTTGTTTGTTTTGTGGTGCTGGGTTTGCTTCTAATGCTTGGGAAGCAAGGATGAGACTTTCTGACCTTAAAACAGATAAGCTTTTATCCATAGGTCAGCAAACCTCAGAGGGGTAAGAGACATTTCAAAGAGGCTACAGTATTTGTAGAGTAGAATACTTAGGATTATGAAAGAGTTTGCAGTGAGAATTCCACAGGAGGTGAGGTATGATCTTTTAGATACATACCAGGGAGTTTTACTGATTGTGGAGATCGCATCTCTCTTCTCATCTGGAGAAACCAAAGCCCAGAGATGGGAAGGAATTGCTGAAGTCACATAGCCAGGTAGGAACAAACTTAGCTCCAAAGGCAGGAATTTCAGCCCACAGTCTCCATCCCTTCCACCTCAAGCCTGCCCTGTTCTTGGATCCAGTGTGCACCGAACAGGTAACCTGGGATCTGATCACCACACCATGCTGTTATAGTGGCTATGGGCTCAGCTTTTACTCTCAGAACACCTAGAGAGAAAGCATAGCTGTCATCCTTGCTTTAGAAATGAGAAACCCACATCTCAGGAAAGTTAGCAGGCTTGCCAAAAATGACATTCATAGTAAATAAACAACAACAGTTCTTAACTTGTGGGATTTATGTACTTTCTCATCTATAAAAGAAATCTCTACTAATAAAAAAATGGGAAATAGAAAAATTTTACAGGGATGCAATTTTAAGGCCTCATGCAACCATGAATATTGTTTGATACATTCTGGAGTTTGTTTTCTAAATTTTCTTTTAACTATACAGGATCATTCCTGTAAGACTGCAGTCATGGCCATATGCCTTTGCACTCAGCTTCCCATTAAGGCTAAACATGTTCTGTGTTATTTCACAGTCTTTGTAAACAGCATTTCTAATGGCTGCATAGTAATCCACATAATGGATGTGCAAGAGGGAGGCTAGGAAGGGAGGCAGTGAACAGGAAAGAAAACACAGAAGCAGACAAGGTGGAAGACTGATGTTTGGAAATAAGATGCAGTTGAGGAAAGTGTGTCAAGCTGAGAGACACCTCCTAGGTTTGGATGTTATCTAGTATTTGGGGCAGGTCTTTCAGGGTAGCATCATAATGGATGGGAGAAATGGGCGAGGGTGGGGATTACATATTTGCTTGCATTCCTAACCTGGATTATTAAAACAACCTCCTGACCCCAGAATAAAACCCAGTGGTAGTATGTGGCCATAAATTCCAATTCCTATGGAGCTGCCCATGTACACTCCACTATCAGGCACTACCTAATGAAACACTACCTGTCCTCTGAGCTGGTAGTCATCCCTTCCCTGAACTCTGGATGCCCCTCCAGGAAGTGATCTTAGGGAAGTATTATGTTTACCACTTTCATGCCAGAGTTCCAGGGCTCAAAACGGCACCAAGTACATAGCGAGTGCTCAGATAGTTTTGCAAAAATTATTTAATCTATTTAATGAGTGAATTATCAAATTAATGTGCACCACCATAATCTTCCTGTCTGCCCTTTTTCCAATCTGCTATCCTGTCATTGATGAACACAGGCATTAGCTCAAGATACTTATTCAGTATCTTGAATAGTGTTTGGTGTGAGGCATGGGATTCTGTATGTCTCACAAGCTCTAAAGAGAAGGCTATGTTTCTTTAAAGCACAAATTAGGAAATTCTATCCTCTCTAGACCTAGGAACACAAATCTGTGCACCCATTCATTTAATAAACACTGATTAGGATCTACTGTGTATTAAACCCTATACCTGGAACTGGGGACTCTATTGTGATCCAAGTAGACATGGTCCTTGTCCTCTGAGCTTACTGTCTTCTGAACGAAGCCTGAATGAATCCAACCATACAAGTATCAATCAGTATCTGCAAACTGAGCCTTGTGCTTGGGAAAAAGGAAAACAGTGCTATGAGAGTTAATTGGCATCAAGGAACCTAACCCAGGGGCCAGACAGCTTCTGTGAGAAAGTTACAGTTGAACTGAGACCTAAGGGATGTGCAGCATTAAGAGAGAAAGGAGGCAAGACAGAAGGAGCAGCATATGTGGAGACTAGACAGCAAAACAGTGACTAGGGGTGTGTGCAGTCCTTAGGAAAAAGTCTGTATAAAGTTAGGAACTTTGTTGCCCAAATGCTGAACAATGACATTTCCTATGCTACTGTAGCCTTATATCACTGTGAAGGGGAGACAGGGATGACCAAGTCAACTCATTTCCAGTAGAGGAAGAAAGGCAGTATAGAAATCAGGATCCAGGCATGGATTTCAGGGAGACCAAAGTCCTGGACTCAACATCTTCTATCACTTCATTTCAGCCTTTCTGCAGTTAGAGTCCTCCCCTGTAAGTGGAAGTAATGATAGAGGACAGTGATTTGATATTTATGAGCTAATTTGTACAAAACAGTCCCATTTCCTGTGCTCCTTCTCCGCCTTCCCTCCTCAGACACAGAGCATGCACCCAGAAAAGATGAGGCCCGGCCTAGATGACTCAGCACTTTGCTGCTGGACCATCCTACATGAGGAGATACTGGGAGAGAGAGTGATCTCCTGACCCGCTTGCATTTCTATCCTGGATTATTAAGATAAACTCCTCACCTTAGCAGGAAACCTGACATGTAAAAATTAGGTTATCTTCTGAGGGAAACCAGTTTCTCACAGTGCTTCTGACACCAAATAGGTGGGTGATGCTCCTCCATCTCAACCAGTTCTCCAACTCTCCAGGCACAAATCAGATGAGGTGACCTGTTGTGTGATTCCTTTGTCACTAGAGGAGATCATCCCCAAAAGATAGCCTTCAGTTTAGACACTAGTTAAAGCAATGAGTCCTTAAACATCTGCCTTTCCAGATAGAAATTCTGGGATTCCCAACCCATGTTCAATAACTTGCTGGCACAACTCACAAAACTCAGAGAGACACTGACTTACATTTACTAGTTTACCATAAAGGAGATGGTAAAAGATAAAGATGAGCTTCCAGATGAAGTACAAAGGGTGAGGTCCAAAAAGATCCCGCAGAGCTGGGATGTATCACTCTGCTGGCATGTAGGTGTGTTTCCCCACCCAGAAACAATCTAAACCCTGTGGTTTAGGGACTTTTATGAATGCTTCTTCATGTAGGATGATTGATTATTATCTCTCCAGCTCTTTTAGCCTTCCTGGGTAATGGTGGGTGGAATGAAAACCCCAAGCTTGCAATAATGTCTTAGTCTTTCTAGTGCCCAGCCCCCATCCTCCCATCCTGAAGATACTCATGAGCCCTCTAGCAATCCCCTTAGAACAAAAGATGCTCCTAGCAGGAAATTACAAGGTATTACAGAGGTCCATTTCGGGAATCAGAAGGAGACCATAAGTGTATGTATACATATGTATGGTTTTAGTTATGTCACTCTTTGAAAGTAAGTGGTACACCAGCAGTATCTAGATTTTGTGTTGATATGCTACTCTGCTACACAATAGTATTTTCACTGATGTGTCTGGGCACAGTCATGAGAATTCCTTGGCCTTTTAGCAAATCTAAAGCTGCTGCCACAGACTAATGAAGATATCAGCCCAGATGTTTACCTTGTATCAGTGGCATTGTCATTTCTCCAGCGTAATTCACCCCAGGGCAGGAGAGGACAGTCTATAAATCTTGCAAAATGTAGCATCTCTGTGAAAAGAGTTTGCAAAGAATATCCCCTCCCTGCCACACACACACACACACTTTGGGGAAAGAATATCTGGAGCTCCCCTAATCCTGGGCTCCATCTGTGAATCTGAGGGCTGAAATATCCCAAGGCAGCATATGGATACCAGGTTTGCTAGCAGGCAGATCTAATGCCAAAGCCCAGCTGTAGCACATGCTGATTTTATGACTTTGGGCTGTGATTTCTCTTTACAGAGTCTTAATTTATTCATCTGTAAAATGGGGATCCCAGGGTCCACCTTGAAGGGCAGAGGGAAGTATTAAGTTACCTCTTTACAGTGCTCACCTTACCAAGAGCCATTATTACCATAGCAACAGGACTAGCTGGGATGTCTAGTAGCAGATGTCTGGGAAGGCAGGCGTGACTCTTGGTACTGACCCCCTGTGCTGAGTAACACAAGCACATCCTGCCTCTCAGCCTCAGATGTGAAGAGGGGCGGCAGCATGTGTGCAGTGGGCTTCCTTAATGACTGAGACTGAAGTATTTGTCAATGTGGTGACGCGAAGTAGGCCCTCAGTAAAGAGCCGCTACATTATTCTACAGATAACAAAACTTTGTTATTATCAACCATACACCAGAGCCATAAGTTTGGTTGGAGTTGACCTGCATAGTCAGAAAAGAAAGAGAAGTGAAGGTGGGGACTTCAGGAAATAGATGTGTTCTGCTGAAGTTCAGAGATGTTTCCTTCGTGCACTTGGGTCATCTATTGCATTCCTAGTGTAGAAGCCCAGCAAGGAGCAGTGTCTTTCCCATGTTTAGGCAGCTAGTTAGCAGAGCCTGAACTGGACCTGAAAGAGCCCTGTGCTGTTTCATACCACTGCAACTCTCGTTCAACTGGCTTCTTCCTTCCTTCCTCTCTTTTCTTCCTTCCTTCCTTCCTTCCTTTCTTTCTTTCTTTCTTTTTTTCTTTCTTTCTTTCTTTCTTTCTTTCTTTCTTTCTTTCTTTCTTTCTTTCTTTCTTTCTTTCTTTTTCTTTCTTCCTCTCCCTTGCCTTGCCTTGCCTTGCTTTGCCTTGTCTTGCCTTTTCTGGAACTGGAAATTGAAACCAGGGTTTTCACTTGGAGCTACATCCCCAGCCCTTTCTTTTTTTAAATTTATGTCTCTTTTTAAGAGCCAGGGTCTTGCTAAACTGGCCAGGCTAGGATTAAACTTGTTATCCTCCTTCCATGGCTTCTCAGAGTGCTGGGATTAAAGGTGCACACCACCTTACCAAGCACAACTAATTTCTTAGTATCAAGAACTTCCTCATTGTGGCCCAAATTCTTCCAGCCATCTCCCTAGCTAGCAAGAGCTCTTCCCCAGCTCAGCTGCTCTATTTACTATTGCTTAAACATGATTCTTATTCCCCAGCCTCTATGTCCTGTGCTGTTCTTCCTGGCCAGAATGCCCTCCCTGCAATCTTGTAAGGAAGCATTGCCACCAATCTGTTCCTTTTCTCATCGTAAGGGCCCTGGATGTAGGGTGCACTCCCAGAGGTATTCTGTGAAGGAATGCCACTTTTCAGCTCCTGCTAAGGCACGCAGCCCCCATGATGGCCATGAGGGATAGATGCAAGGGAACTTAGGCCACGTGGCACCACTCACCTTCTCGCACGCAACTGAGAGTTACGAGCAGTATAGATTATTTTAATGACAGTATTATTTCCAACTGCGCCTCTCCCATCTGTTCTTCCCCAATTATGAATGCAGAATCCCAGCGTGTGTCTCCATTCTGGCAGTAGAGAATGAAATATAAGTGCTATAAAAGGGAGTAGATTCTTTGAACAATACAGTTGGCACCTGTGAAACTTGCCTGGCGTTTCAGAGTCTCTTGAATCTTCCAAAGGGAGGTGGAGCCTTTTTAAGAAAATGCCACAGCATGTGCAAACCAGCCATTCCCTTCCCCCAAGCCCAGGGTGCCAAGCAGTGTGCGTTGAAATCCACGGGATCCAAGCAGGAGCCTGGGAGTTCTCACAAAGTGACCCCAACCAAAGTGACAAAGAAACAGCAAATGGGGTGTCTCTGTGCCAGAGCAACTACACAAATAGGTGTTCAGCCAGGGAGGGATGAGGCTCTGGGTATATAAACAGAATTTAAAGATCCAAATGTACATCAGGCAAAGCAAACCAAGTGCTACTCCCACTTCCATGCAAGAAACCAAAGGCTCAGAAATGTTACTGTGTAAGTTCTCACAAGGAAACGGCACACATGAGTTCAAGCCGAGCTCTAAGGTGCAATGCCCTGTTGTCCTCTGCCACAGTCTCCAGAAATATGGACTCACCTCCCCAGCCTCAGGCACAGGCAAACAGGCTTAGTTCCTGCACAGCTAAGCCCAGCGATGCCCAAGCCGGCATCTGTCACCTCTGCCATGGCAATAGACACAATTTGATGCAGAAAAGAAAATAAAGGGCAGCCAAGTCCTAGATTTTGGAAAATAAATCATTCTGTGGGCGAAATGCACTTTGGGGGGAAAGAAATCCCTAAATGTTTTATTAAAGGAATTCAACAACTACAAATATTAACAGCAAGGCTATGAATTATTTAAAATGCAACTACCTAAAACAGCCTATAAATTAAACATGAAAGGTTCTTGTTGGAAAGAAAGAAGCTGGGTGAGCTCCCAGCTCCTGGTTCTTAAGAGGAAAAAAGGTAGACTATGTATTTAATGAGCACCTACAGTATGCCCAGGGTTGGGCTTCTCTAGGTTAACATTTAGGCTCCACTCCAAGCCCAGGGGAAGGAGAGATGATTGGTTACAGTTTACAGATGCAAGAAACCAAAAGTTCGAGAAAGAAAGTGAGTTATCTGTGCTCGCGGCTGGATAACAGGGAGACTGAGGCTCAGCCAGTATTTCCTTGGATTCAAAGCCAGCTCTTTCCACTGTGCCAGGCTGCCTCTCAGCTAAAGGATGTGTATAGGTGTAAAAGTAAAAAGGGGACGGCTTCAGCAAGGTCACCTCAAGTGCAGGATAGTGTGCTACATCTCACAGTGCCCTGCATATCACAGAGGCAACTCATCCTGGAGTTAGAATGTCACATAGAGTGCTATTCTGTTGTGTTCGGGGCTGCTTCCACAGCTGGCAATGTTGCTATTGTTTTTCTAGGCAAGTTTTAATTTTCAACTAATTTCAGAATTACAGAAAAGTTGGAGAGATCACAGAGTCTCCATGTGTACCTGGCCAATTTACTGCTACTGTTAAAATCTTACCTTGCTATGAAACACTTGTCAAAACTAACAATTCAGCACTGGCTCTCCACTGTTAATCAAACTCCAGACTGTTTTGTAATTTCACCAGTGTTTCTACCACTGTCCTTTTTCTGCTCTGGAATCCAGTCCACAACACCAGATTTGCATTTAGTTATCACATGTCCAGAGTCTTTTTTGGTCTGAGACAGTTTCTCAGACATCAGTTCTTTGTTATGACCTTGAGAGTTAAGGAGAAAACTGGTCAAGTGTTTTGTAAAATATTCCTCAATTTGAGTTGTACAATTTTTCCCAGCTTTGTGTCCATGGATAAATGACTAATATTCTCTTAAATGCTGGTATTTTGCATGACCATCAAATTAGGTGAAGCCAGGAAAGCCCTCACCCAGGGTAAGTAAGGTTAACCACTCTAATCTCAATTTTGTGGGACCCTTTACCTTCTGCAAATAGCTGTCCACTCCTTCCTGCTAGAAACACTTTATTTATTTAGCTTATGCATCAACATTCCCTGCTGTTTTTCTATCTTGCTCCCTCCATCCTGCTGGCTCCTCCCTACTTCCGACCTCTCAGTGATAGAGGACAGCAGGCTCACTCTTCCAACCTCTCATTGCTATGGTGACTTCTTTCAACATTGTGTTTAAAACACCCATAGCCTTAGCCTCAACTGCAAAATTGCCTCCATTTAGAAGGGTAACAGGCATATCAAATGTACCATGTCTGAAACTGAACTCATTATTCCCTCTACCTCTTCCTTCTGCAGTTGGCCCCAATTTGAAGATGGCTCCAACAAATTTCCCATTACTCAGACCACAGCATCTTTGACCAGTTCTCATTCACATCTACATCCAAGCCATCGGCAAATCCTACCTTCTTCACTGTAAAAATGTAGCCATTATTTCAGAATATCTCAACAGCTTCCATTGACTTCCTTGTCTAAACCTTCATCATCCCTGACCTGAGAGATGGTGCTAACCTCCAACGGGCCTCTATTTCACTTACCAGTCTCCAACCTAGTTCCTTTTCCACCTCCCCACAGGAACTGGGATCACCATTTGTTGTGCTTTAGATCTACAATGGCCGCCAAAGCTTTATGTGTTTGGAAGGTCATTGGACCATGAGGACAGTATAGCTAGCTTGTTGTTGGGAGGCGGGGCCTGGCTGGAGGAGATTGATCACTGGGAGTGTGGCCTAAAAGTCTGTCACCACTCCCAGCTCCACCCTTCTCTCTTTGCTTCCTGTTTCCCATGAAGTGAGCATCTTTCCTCTGCCCAAGGCTTTCTGCCATGTTGTCCAATTTTGGAACAGCCAACGATGAACTAAAATCATTACCTATTATAAAGCTCTCCTCCTTTTAGTTGTGCACATTGTATATTTTGTCCTAGTGACTAGGAAAGTAACTAAGACACTACTTAAAAATAAAAATCAGGTCACATCACTTCCTGCCCAAATGGTCCCTTACCCTGGCTTTTCCAGCACACTTTGCATGAGTCTGATGTCCTCCTTACCACTTGTTAGACCCTTCCCAATCTGACCTCTACCTCCCTGCCTCTACTGTTTTCTATCATCTCTTCACCTTCACCCAGTTCTTCCAATCACTGCCCTGTTCATTTTTCTTCTACCATTCCAAAGTCCACACAATTTTAACCTTTCATATTTCCTCTTTGGGAATACATATCTCCTAGATTTTTAAATAGCTGGCCCTGTGACTACACTCAGAGTTCTTGAGTCTACTTCCTAGATGCCTATGTCATAGTGTAAAGTATAATGTGCATCTTACATGTGTATATGTAATTATACTATGACACATCTATTTACGTTGTGGTCTATATACACAGCCTCTCAAGCAAGGCATAGTGACTCCGAACAATGAAAAGAGTGGGCCAGATGTATGCTCATCCTTTCCCTGCTCTTTCACTGCCTCCTTTCTATAGTTATACCTATTGATCCTAGCTTCCCTTTGGGGCCACATAGAATAGGTCTTCCCATTGGCTCTGTGAGAGCCTGTAGAGCAAACAGCCAAAATAAAGAGAAAGTTTCTTTATGCAGGCTAAAGATGGGGATGATGGTGATGCTTTTGGTGGTGAGGAGCCAGAAGGAGGGAACAGCCCCCATTTATGAATCAATTGCTTCCATGACTCAGTGCTAAGAATTTATAATGACTTCATGGAAGAGTCATAGTAGGTCTCCCCCTATTTTACAGATGCGAAGAAGGATGTCTATGAGAAGAATTTAATTTACCTGAGTACACCAGAGCAACCAAGTGGCACAGCTGCTATGCTGGCCCTGATCTGTTTGTCCCTAGACTCTGTTACTGTCTTAACCTAGATACTTTCATTCATCCCCATTCTAAAAATGTTGACTTGAGTTTATTAAACTACGGGATCTACAAAGTCACCTCGACCATGATGCATGATTCACACACCCTACCCTGTAATATTCATGACTCACTTGAGGCTTCACAGCCAGAGGACCCTCCTGCCTCACAAAATGTAAGGGCTGATGCCATCAGCACTTGGTTAGCAACTCGGTTCCAGGCATTCCTGCGGCTGATTTAGTCTTGTCATTGGGTGTGGCTGCTTCCCAAGGATGCCTCCTGCAGCCTTGGATAATGAGCAAAACAAGCCCGCTGAGGTGTCAACATTTTATTGAGGGAGAGTTTGAAGCTCAGGGAGGGGAACAACCCATCCTAGTCCTCTCAGTCAGCAGAACAGCTGAGTTGCAGACCCAGGCCAGGGGGTCTCCTAACCAAGCTCCTGCAGTGGATATCCCTGCAGTGCTGTATTTCTGTACCTCTGTGTCACCCTCCTTCGCCTCCCCTCCCCTCCCCTCCCATTCTTCACCATTTCCACCACATTTTGTTTTCTAGTTCAAATGGTAATGATCATGCTCTTGTATCTCCCCTTTCTTCCAAATAGATCCCTGTGCACCGTACAGGTGTTGGTAGCGGATATTATCCGCCATCCGTCTTTCTTAATCACACTCTGCTCTTGAAATGCAGCCAGTTTTAGGGTGAAATATGGGCCCCATTTAGCCACGCTTAACACCAGTGGGGGAGCCCATGGAAGCAAACCTGCTTTTCCAGGCAAAGGTACAGCTTGCTCTGAAACGGAGGTGGAAAGACTTTCCTGAGGCTGGGATTCGGGAAGCTGTGGATTTGTGGAGGCTGCCTCAGAGACTTTTCTGAGGGACGGCTCCCCACTCTCTGCTCCCCCTCTTGGGCACTTGGACTAAAGACTGAAGCATCTTGGCTCCCGAGGAGAGCTTCAGGCACAGGAGACTTCAACCTCTAAGCTTTTAGGCTACGGTGAGAGAAATGCTGTCTTAGTCCATTTTCTGTTGCTAATAGCATAATACTTCAGAATGGGTAAATTATATCTTTTAAAAAGAGGCTTATTTTGGCTCTTAGTTCTAGCGCAAGCTTAAGGGGCTCTATCTGCTGATGGGCTCTTCACTGGCTGAGTCTCAAGGAGCCATGGGGTATCACATGGTGAGCGACAAGGAACTGGAAAGAATTCTAGCCAAGCTGGCTTTTATAGCTGACCCACTTTTAAGCTAAGCCACTCATCCATTAATCCATTAATTGCATGCATGGATTAACCCATTCATGAACCAAATCTGTAGTCATCTCTTAAAGGACCCATGTGGCCCACCTCTTAATATCTGATAATGGAGATTAAATTTCAAAGTGACTTTTGGGTGGGTCCAACCATATTCAAACCATAACAAATACATTACCCATCCTGTGGCCACAAGCCAGAGGGAAAGGGAAGTGGGGCTCTCATCACCCCATCCTTCACCTCTCTTGTTAGGCAGGCAGCAAATGAGTAGTGTGGTTTAGGTTCTGAGTGATCTTGGACAAGTCTGTTAACCTTGCCAGAAACTTTATTTTCATATATACAAGGGGAACCTTACACGAGAAAATCCATGCAATATTCTTAGTAAAGACTACATAGTAGTTGCTCAATCAATGTTAGCAATAATTATTGTAAGTCAGTAAAAGATTAATGGACAAGTACTAAATAAAAATAGAAAAATACAAAAATTTCTAAAGGTGATAGGTATTTTTTATATTTAATGATATAGCAAAAATAAGAACAATAACAGAAAAAAATCTCACACCAAGGTATGCATTTTCACTGCTTCTTTTTCCACCCTTTCCCTCTGATTTCTTTCTTGCATCTTCTCACACACATTTTTCTTTGCTTTTTTTAGGAAGCACTTTAAGCATCCGCTTAACAGGCTGAATGACCTCACATAACACCGGCCACACTGTTCTGGGCTACATCTCTCTTTCAACCCATTTCAGCTCAACACTCCCTGATGCCAGACACAGGGGTGCAAAAGGGAACCAGATCCAGGCTATGACCAAGAGAGGCTGGTGAGGGGCACAAGTGAACCGTTCTTCCTGTACATGGAGAGCCTTGACTACAGCAATAGTGTTTAAAATGAGGTGGTCCCTCACCTGGCATTCTGCAAGAGTAGGCTGGGGTAGAGAAAAGAGTCTGATGAACTGGCATCTCCATGCCCCACTCCACCCCTGTCAACCCAGAACAACTCTGCTCTTTACAGTTTTCTGCATCCAGATTCCATATAAAGTAGCATTTCATTTGAAGGTTCTACTGCCTTAGAAAAAATTTTTCCCCTGACATTGAGCAAAAAAGCTTCTTCTAGTCTCTTTCTGGGCTCATGACATGCCACATTTTGCTCCCCAGATGTGTCAGTTTTGGACACATTCACTTTTTTCAACCATCATCATACATTTTGTTTAATAGCTTACATGGGCCTGGGTGTCCTCTTCCCCCAATTTCCTGTGAGCTGCTGGAGCTGAATCCTCACGGCTTCCCTGATTCTCTGCAGCCTTTGCACACAGTCTAGTGTTCATGAAGTCTCTGTCTGGACTTTGCTGCTTCTATATGGCCATAAAGGGCAGGAACAAAAAGGTCAATGTAGTGAAAGAAATCTGTAGAGACACAGGTCTGGACCCAAGGATCGAAGGCATTTCCCATATGTCTCTCCATGAGGATGTGTTTCCTAAGTGCTTACAGTTCCAAAACAGGAAAGGAATCGCTTAGTCCTGTGCTTCTCAAATTTGCCTAGAGCCCTGGGCCATCATGAATATGAGGGGCCTACTACTAAGCCATCCACCCCTTCCAGTGATATTCAAGGAGCTTAACTTGAGCCTTACATTACTGATTGGTATGAAAGTGTATTTGTCAATTTAGGAGGATAGGACACATTTATTCAGTGTCTTGTTACTCAAATGTACAGCTTTTCAACTTAGTCCCATTAAAGCTAGGCTGCTGTCTATTCTCTTACCCTAGGCACCTTGAATGTTGGGGCGGGCCATCTGCTTAGGAAGACAGAGGCATTTGCCTGAGTGGGAGGCACTGAAGGAGGACTGACCTGGCCTTTCCTACCTGCATTCAAACACTCCCTTCTGCACTAGTCAGAAAAGCCTGTGGCCTCTTTGAGAGAAAAAAGCTTGTGCGTCGGGTGTAGTGATTGGCCGTCCTGCATTCAGGGCACGTTGCTTTTCTGGCGGATTCGCTGGGCCCTTCGTCTCTTTTTATATCCTGTGCATGTCTTGGTAAAGTGCTAAGTGTTTTGTGCCATTACAAATGCCCCTTTTGTATCACACCAACTCCTGCTGGTGGCTTCTCGCTGCTTACAATAGGTTGTACATTTATTTCCGCTAGGACATTTCAAAAGGAACACACGCTCTTCTGTACAGGAAAATCTACCTCCCCCGCTCCCCTAGAAGTAAAGCCCAAGATTAGCTCCCTAGGTGGTCTTTTCAGTTGCCTGAAATATCCAAGACCAAGGAAGGAGGTGGTGGTCAGAGGCCTCCAAGGCAGGGGATGGAGGGAAGTATCAGAGGCTGGCCTTGCATCTCTTTCTCTGCAAAAGACAGGATTGTAGAAGGGCCTTCAGAGGGCTTAGAAGAGAGTTGGGGTGGGTATGGAGGAGCATTTGGCCTGGGCTTCATGGCTTTACAGAACCTGGACTCAGAGCTTTGTCTTTTCCACTGAATGAAGTGGAACAGACAATCACAAATGAACCGGAGGAATGAAAGATGGTCACCACCCAGGATTAGTCTTGGCTTTATCTTCATAATCCTGCCTATCACATGAATTCTTTAAGACACAAATGTGGCAAAGACCATCCTGTTTTAGAAAACAGAAACAATCAACAGGCAGCTTAATAGTGGTTGATTCTTCTACAGTGCTTAAACCACATCAGATGCCATTCATAATGGTTTGTGCATATTAATTCATTCAATCCTTGTGACTCCAACCTTTTAAGATAGGTCCTCTTATGACTTCTGTTCTATACATGGGAAATGAAGGCCCTGAAATATGAAGTAAACTGTCTGAGGCCCCACTGCTAGTAAGTGACATGCTAAGGTTGAAGAGCCAACACTTGGCTCCTAGAATGAAATCTAAGCCATGCAACACAGTGCAGCTATTAAGCAGGATTAGCCTGACCAACCGGAATGTTGTCCTACCATCCTGCTGCCTTCCAGTGGTTGTTCCTAGGCTCTTTGTGTTCTAAGAAGAAAACCATCAGGTAGCCTTTGAGAGGTCCCACAAATATAAGAGCATCAGACAGTCCCCCTCCCTCCTGGCCTCCGTGTCATAGGGTCACACTTACCAGAGTCATTCTACTCCACCTTAAGTCACCCCTGTGACTTGCTCTCTCAGAAGCAAGAGAGTTCCTACTCCTATCCTTACCCACACATAGCAGAATGAGAAGGACCAGTTACACTCACTGTCTGCTCTGACACTAGCCATGAGGTAGAGATCCAGGTGCCCTGGGGCACATAGCAGTAATCTCCAGGGGTGAAGGCTGGGGGTCACATTCCAGAGCAAGTAATCATCTGAGGCCAGAACAGCTATCAGGCATCCCTAAGGTTGAAAGCAAAGACAGAATCATGCACAGTGGTCCTGGAAAATACCTGGAAGAGAGTGCCAGCCAGGTCCTTCTTGACCACCCCAATACCCTGTGGCATAGACCTAGGAGTGCCGGCCTGTGATACAGGTGATGAGGCCTTTGCAGACTTCTTCCTTTGAGTTGAGCCCTTCAAATTACAGTCTTCTGATGTTCCCATACCTCCCCCCGGACTGGGCTGATTACACATGCTGTTTCAGCCATCCACATAAGGAACCCAAGGCCTGGAGAAAACATAGATCCTATATCCAAAAGAAGGAGAAGGAGGGCTGAGCACCCAGGTGAGCGTGCATCCAGCCTGAACGGAGACACCTGCACCCTGATTTCAGAGGTGTCTACTGGGTATGGTTTAATGTTGACCACCAAGCCCTGACTGCGGAGTTCTGGAAAAGGTCTGCAATCCTTCTTACGTGTCCCTGTCAAGGCAGCTCCATCCCCCTGTCATCTAATGTTCTCTATACACCTGTAGGTAACAGATGATAAATTATGTAGGTGTGTTCTTCTTGAAGTCACATGACCAGTAGGACAGAGAATTAAAGGTAGGCCCTTAGGTCACTGGGTATTAACATATTCTCAGTGCACATTCGGTGGGGCTTTGAATCTGAAATTTCCCAGTTGTTGAAGGGAAATGTAAGTAGGCTTTATTGAGTGTATGCATTGTGTGCATTGATTCATGTGTCTAACTCAGCTTATTTATTTATTTATTTATTCAACAAATGTCTGTTGAGTCTATCTCATCTTATGCCACTTAAAAAACTTCTCTAAAATTTAATGGCTTTTCAAACAATAAGAGCCACTTATTTGGTTCACAAATCTATAATTTTGGCATAGTTCAGCCACAGTATTGGAGGAGGGATGGTCATCTCTGCACTGTGTGTGTATCAGTTAGAGCTATTTACCTGGAACCAAAGGGTCAATTTTGAAAAAGGCACACTGCAATGACTGATGAGTTGGTCCTTAATACTTGGAAACTCAGCTGGGTTGTGGGCTTAGGACCTCAACAACTTTCCAAATAGATTTTACTATAGGATGTTTGGGCTTCCTCATCATATAAGTAACAAGTTCCGTGGTAGTAAGAAGGATGTGCGTGGCATTTTTATGTGCTAATCTTGGAAGTCACAAACCATCATGTCTATTCTACTCTACTGATTGAAGCAATCATAAATATCAAACCAGAAAGGACAGAGACTGTAACCCTCAAAGCCACATTATAAAACATGCAGTGAAATGGGAGATATTATTGTGGTGAATTTTGGCCAGTACAATTGGTCATATGTATCCAGGGTATAGTAAATACTAAAACAGGTGCTAAATATATATTAGAATATTAAACAAAGATTTTGCCAGCAAAAAATGTACCGTTGAGACTGAAATTGACAAAGCAGACCATAGCGTGCTTATCGGTAAATTATAAATAGTACTTCAGACATAGTAAGTGGTATATAAAAAGATCAGAGGAAGGGAGTCAGGAGTGTGAGGGTGTGGTAAGAGCTGTGATTTTAATGGGAGCAATCAAGGGAGGCTTCCCTAAGAATACAGCTTTTGAGCAAAAAAAAAAAAAAAAAAAATTGAAGAAGGAGAGGAGGAGAAAGACAAAGAGGAAATGAGCCTGGAAAGGTGGACATCTGGAAAAGTTCATTCCAAGGACAAGTGCAACAGTAGAAAAGCCATGAGGAAGACAGTTCCTGGTGTTCTTGGGGTAAGAACACCAGGTTCTAGGAGGTGTAATTGAAGAGGCAATAGGTGGGCAAATCCTGGAGGGCTCTTCAGAGACATGTGAAAACCTTAAACTTGAAAGAATTGAGAAGCTACTGAAAGGCTCTAAACAGGAGAGTAACATTTCTTGAAGTATCACAAGGAAAACTGGCTACTTGGTTGAGCATAGACTTGTGTTCATCAGGCTTCTCCAGAGAAACATAAGTAAGAAGATATAGAGAGATAGAAAAAATATTTATTCTGTGCACTGGCTCCCATGACTATGGAAACCGAGAGTTCTTAGAGGCAAGGAAGCAGTGATGTAGTACCAACCCCAGTCCAAGGGCCAGGGCGCTAATGTTGCCACTGGTGTAAGTACCAGTCCAAGTCCAAGGCTCAAGAACTAGGAGCACTGACATACAAGGGCAGAGGAGGTTGAGTGTCTCAGTTCAGAGAACAGTTTCACGACCCTCCTTCATACTGTCCTATTAAGGCCCTCGCTAGATTGGATGATGTCAGCCCACACTGGTGCAGATGGTCTATACTCATTCCAGCAATTCACATGTGAGTCCCTTCAGGAAACACTTTCACAGATACACCCAGAAATACTGCTTTACGAGCTATCTGGGCGTCCTTTAGTACAGGCAAGTTGACACATAAATACATTTTGTAAAATTAACCATTGCACAATGGCAGGAGAACCAAGAGTACCTTAAATGTGGAAGATCAGGGGCTGGGGATTTAGCTCAGCGGCAAAAACGCCTGCCTGGCAAGCGCAAGGTCGTGAGTTCAGTTCCCGGTACCAGAGAAAAACCAAAAAAAAAACGTGGAAGATCAGAGACTAGGACAGTAACCCAGCTTGACAGTGGCTTGCAGCAGGGAGTGGAGGTGTGAATCAGAGCTTAAAATTTGCAAAGATTTTGAAATGCATGTTCCCTTAGAATTTAGAGAGAGAAAGAAAGGTGTCAAGCATGACTCCACATTGCTCCTCATCTGTCCTCTGAGATTAGCTAATCTTCACTGAGAAAGAGGGCTGACTTCTTATCTTGTCCTCACCCTGGGTGTTCTGCCTTCAGACGTTGTTCTTATTCTTTGAGATAATTTCACTAGACCAATTTTTTTCTCCAACTTGAACTTCAGGCAACGGCAGAATGGCAGCAGGCACTGTGGATGCGCTCAGACCGTAGCTTCTGTGCTCATAGAAGTGGAGAAATACGAGGTTCACTTTTTGCCTTTCGAATATGTATGACAGGCACTTGCTCTGAAAATTTCTAAAGTAAAAGAATTTGCTTAACTTTGATTAATGTAGGATTTCTCAAACATATTTGAACTCAAAAACGTTTTTTCTCTGGCATACTTCATCAGAATGATCGAGGTAAGGCCAATCTGATTTCAGTGACCTTCTTCCCACGGAAAGATAATCAAAGCAGCCGTGTCTCGTTTACTATGTAGCTTTGGAGCCTCCTATTTCTACCTGTTCCCGGGCTGCTCTGGCCTTTCTGGCCTCTTGCATGCAGTCTCTTTGCCTTTAAGCTCTTTCTACCTGCAGACAATGCCCTTTACCAAGACTGATGTGCCCCTGTTTTCATCATTGTCTGCAATGATGTACCATGAGAAGGAAGTCTTCAGGGTCAGCACGCTGACTCCCTGGCTCATCCATTTGTTCCGTAATCATTTACCGGACAATTATTCTATACATGGCACGAGGCTAAGCCTGCTGGAAGACAAAACGACAAATCCAAGTTGGGTCCTGCCCTTTAGGGTTTGATGTACATAAATGTGATCATAAACAGTGAGTTAAAGTGGATGTTGCCAGAAGAATAGTGAGATTTTACAACACACACACACACACACACACACACACACACACACATACAATTCCAAGCTGCAAGAAGGTGTTAGAGTCAGAGTTGGATAAAAATGCATCTGTGGCCATTCATTCTGTGGTTGATTTTGGACACTAGTTTCTTCATATGTTTACTTTTTTTTTTTGGTACCAGGAAATGAACTCACAACCTCACACTTGCCAGGCACATATATACTTTTGTCTTTAAGGAGTCCAAAGAGAAATAGAGAGAGAGATAGAGGCAGATAGAGATTGGTTTTTTTGTGGTAATCATTTTTACCCCCTTATCAAGCCTGAAGCAAACTTATGGTTAAAAAAAATCTTACAGAAAAAAGCAGATTCCTGTGTGACTTACAAAGCAACTTATTGTTTCTTCCTATTGTGACCAATGGCAGCGGCAAACCAAAAATGAGGCGAGGAGAGAAGAGAACTAAGGAAGGGCAGTGGGGGCAGGTGAGGGGCTCCCAGAGGTCCTCCTCAGCTCCTGGGAGGCTTAGCTAATGTAAATGGCAGGGCCCTTACTATCTAGGGTCAGGCCTGCTGCCTTGAAGGATGCATCTTATTCGTTACTTGGATTATTTACATATTTTTTTCTGTGATTTATACTTTAATTTTAAAACTTTCTGCTTCTGAGGGCTAAGCCCTAGAAATATAGCTCTCAACAAGAAAAATCCTTGAAAATGATTTTGCTCTCTACAAATCATCACAGAAATCAGAGACTTCAAAGAGCCTTAACCATGGTAAGGGGAGAGGGATAGCAAAATTAAAGCCCCTGGAAAATGATGAGGCCTTCCTAGTTCAGGTTCCTCCACACTCTCTGTACCTTGATTTCTTCTTTCACAAAAAAATAGGGTGATTTATTTTCAGGGTTGCAGTGAGGAGATTAGGTGAGGATCCCACCCCCGCCCATCATGGTGCGTGCTGATTGATGTTGTCTCTGCAAATGGTGGTTCTTATTATTATCATACGATCCTTGTTTCTTTTTTTTTTTTTTTTTTTTTTTGTCTTTTTGAGACAGAGTCTCGCTATGCAGTTCAAGCTGGCCTTGAGCTCACCTTGTAGCCCAGGCTGGTCTTAAACTCACATAGATTCTCCTGCCTCAGCCCCCCGAGTGCTGGGATTTCAGGCGTATGCCACCACAAACCGGTATGATCCTTATTTCTATGGGAGGTGAGGTGAGATTTGTCTGCAAATCTACCCAGAGGAAAATGATGTAAGGAAAAAGTAAGATGTGGAAATGTAAACACCAGAAAATAAATTGTCTGCCCTAACAGGTGAGATCACCTCCTGATTGTCTACTCTTGGGAGTTTAAGTATGGGAGACAGCATTTTGCTTTGACTTTGGTACCATTTCTGGTGTTGCTTTTTTTACTTAGGAACTTATGCATTTATTTATTTATTCATTTTGTTTTATGGTGCTGCAGCTTGAACCCAGAACTTCCTCAGTGAGCTACATCCTCAGCCATTTATTTACTTATTTCAATTTGAAACAGAGACCTGCTAGCTTGCTAAGTTGCCCAGGTTTGTCTCAAACTTGCCATCCTGCGGCATTAGCCTCTCAGAGTGCTGAGATTACAGGCATGCACCACCGTCTCTGGCTTGGTGTTATCATTATGGACGGCTCCTCTATCCTCATGCCTACACGACCAAGAAAAAAATGGCATTTGCCTGATCAGACGGGGTTTTGCTCCGTTCCAAACTGCCTGGCACTGTGGCAGTTAAGAAAACATCCAAAACCTTGTTAATTCTGATTCTATTCAATCCGATTCCTGATTCCCTGGGAATTGGGGAAGAATCTCAACTTTCTACTCATTAGAAGAATGATTTCCTTGCTCTCATTTAAAAGGAAACACAGCTAGAATATGCATGTCCTATTTTGAAGAGAGCAAGAACAATCACTAGATGTAAATGTGTGCCCCAGACAGAAGACCCTTGAAGTCACTGTGCTGGCACTCAGCCTTGGAAACCTGGTGTGTTGGGGCCATTTTGTGGCTGTGGTGGGGATGGAAGGGCAGATGCTCTTAACACAGAAATTATTTGCTCGGGATCGCTAAGTCTCTCTGACTATATTTTCCAACTCTTCACACATTATAATGCATGCTCCAAAGGCGCCAGGCCATCTACTAGACATTTTTTAAAAACTTACTTAAAATATGTGAATCCCTTCTGCTTTTATAAATTAGAACAGTATCATTAAAAGCTCACACCACTGTTACCTCCCTACATACATTCATCATTGGTAGTCCTATGTTTGTCCCTCCTCTCCCCAACCCCAAAGCATCCACTCCTATAAATGTGACTTGTATCTTTCCAGGACTTTCCAGAATAACTTTAAATGAGTTTATATTGTCACTTCAGTCCCTTAGAAATACTTTTCCATATATGTAACCCTCGCATAGAAAACCTATAATGTGTGCGTGTTTTCTTAAATGGTGTCATACTATATATATACATGACATTCTGCATCGTGCTGCTTTTTCCCCTTGGCAATATTTTTTGAGCTCTACCCATGTTGACACATATAAATTCATTTCATTTCTTTTAACTGCAGGAAAATATTCTTGAATATGAATTCACCAATTTTATTCAGCTATGCCTTAATCGGAGGGTATTTATGTTGTTTAGATTTTTGGCTTCTATAAACAATGCCGCAGGGTTCACCTTTTATATATACATAATTGAGTGTGTATCCAATTGTTTAAAATGCTCACACCTAAAAGCTAACTAGTGGCATGCTCATTATGGGCCCTTTTTATCTCAGAAGCCATTTCTTGAAGGCTCTAATGCTCTGTTTTAGGGGTGAGCATCTGGTACTCAGAGTTACAGACACGCAGTCTTGGGGAGAATGACAAGATGTAAAACTAAGTCTTAGAGTTCAATATTGATGCCCAGAGAGACACAGTGGCTTGACCACAGGCACAGCACACAGAGCTCAATTTTTAATCCTTTCACTCTTAGTACTGTCTGCCTCTGTCTCTGCAAACAAGTGAAGGAGGCTCTTGACAGTAGTCACCTTCAGCTTCAGGGAGCATTCAGGTCTCTCTCCTCGTGTGTGTGTGTGTGTGTGTGTGTAAGCCATGGCAGAGGGGTTAAATCACTTCCAAACAACAATTTAAAAAATTAGAGATAGGGAGTTGGTGGGAAAATGTCTCTGAATTCCTACTCTTGGCGGAAACATTTTGAGATGTATCTTACCCAGTCCCTCATAGAGACCATACAAAGTCAAGCCTCTTGTTTACCTAATGGCCCACCCATTCACACACCTTTGCCTGCTTCCCTCCCTTCTTTGTAGCATTTCTCAGCCCCTCAGTTGTTTCCTAGGCTTACCTTCTGAATCGACAACTGGTAGCCACGTCCTGAGCTCAAGATCTGCAGTTCTCAGAATTAAACCAAGTCTGCCTGTGTTCCAGGTTCAGGCACTGGGGTGGGGTGAGGGGATACAAAAGAGTAACGTGTACTTTTCTGCCCTTAACAAGGACACTTAATAACTCAGCCTTCCCGCTGTCTAGCGTAGAGCTCTTTGCGCTGGATCAGCCTGTGCATTTTAATTCAATGCCATTCTTTGTCTTAAATCCAGTCTTCTTAGCAATCAGTCTGACCAAATGAAGTTTTATTGTATGTAACAACTTAATTCCAACTACTTTTTTCTTCTTCTTTTTCTTTTTCTTCCTGTGAGGGGGGTTTGACTAAAATATCAATGCTTGGCCACAGATTTTTAACTAAAATTACAGCTGCACACCCACTGCTCTATTGGCATATTTATTTTTCTGGTATATATATTCCTCCTCCCTCTGGTCTTAGTAGTGTTTATGTTTAGTTCATCCTGATCACTATTTAGCTCTTTTGGTCAATTTATCTTATTTATTGATCTGAGCAGAAAATCAATGCAATCTTCATTTGCTGTCCTTTTTAATACAGGAAACTCTGAACCCATGAAAACGATACCTAAGTTAATTGATAGAAAACCACCAGACTCCTTCCAGGAAAAACCTCCAAAACACAGGCCTAAACCAATATACTCCTCTGTGTCCTGGCTCCCACTCCCCTTGTTACTGGGTTTTGGGTGCTGGAATTTCCTTCTAATATAGGGCAATGATATATGACCCCCAAATGATACAAATAATATAAGGGAAATATAACTCAACTCCCAACCTGCTAGATATCGTAAATGCTGAGTTCATGTTCTCTAAAATTAAGGAATGAATTCTAGGAACAATAGAGATTAAGAGTAGAAAAAATTTATTGAGTGAAAGAAAGTTTCTGTGTAAGAGGGACAGAAGGGGGCCCAGTAAGTGGACTGCCAGTGGATTCAGCTTCTCAAGGGTGTTATATTGAGCAAAGCCATGAGGTGAGGTGGGTTCAAGGTGGGACAAGACTATAGTCAACTACTAAGATTACAAGTGGAATCACTCAAGTATATTGATCCAGTGGGAAATCACAATGTGGGTATGAAGTGGGATAAAACTATGGCAAACCAATAAGATTACAAGTATAGTCACTTGGGTAATATTGACTAAATGGGAACCAAATTGAGAAGCAAATCATGTAGTAAGCACACATACAATGGAGAAGGACTTCCTGGAAGGGTTGTGTTAAAGAGGTTTTAGTCCTCCATCCCAAGATGTTTAATGTCTATTTAGAACATCAATCACTGCTGTTTATCCCTGGGGGAAGTGTATGGATGAGTAGTTCCTCTTTTCTTGAAGCCTGGCCTTCAGTGAATATATTGTCATCCAGTTGTCTTCTGCACTGAGCTTTTCAGGACCAAGGCCTGTCTAACTACCTACAATACCTCTAAACAACTTAGCTGTCTATAATACTTCTAGAGGTAGTTTCTAGGATCTTCCTGTCCTGAGCAAAGAATTAGTCAAGACAAGTGCAAAGGGTGTCAAGGTTTTATGTATATTAAAGGTAGCAAAAAATGGGCTCTGTAGAGTGAGTTTGAACCAAGTAAAAGTAGGAAAAAATTATACTCCACAGGGTAAGAATGGATCACTGTGAAAGAGAGAACACACTGTCTGCCCTGTTTGTATCACTTATTCCTCAGTCTGATGTTGATACGGCAAAGGCAAGTGAGTTCATTGAGAACGGCATTCACAAGAGACCGAAAGAGCAGGAACGAACAAAGGTTTTATTGAGCCAGCTGATAGCCAGTCTCTAACCTAGAGCCAGAGAAGATGTCCACCCCATCTAGGTCTCACCTTTGGTTTAAGTACTTTTTAAGGTTTCCATAGTAAACATTACCTCATTTATGGAATCTTACAAAAATGTCACACAATTCTCACAAAGTTTACCTCCCCCAGAAGCTGATGGACAGCCAGATTCCAGATGACTATTGTAGTTTAACTTTTACCGTACCTCTCAATTTGTCCTGTTTGTTCTGTTCCCATTTTATGACTCTGATCCCCTTTAAGTGGGTTGGTAACTAACCAAGGGGAGGGAGTGAAGAGTGGAGTCAACTCCACCTTAAGTGAATTTAAGTGACTTCTCTTAATATGGAGTTAAAAAAAGATAATGGAGTCTCTCTTGCCCTATCAGTGATAGGTCTGGGCTATCCTATGAAACATCTGCTGAGTTCTCCCAAGAGATCCACATGCAGAGTGTTGGGAACTACTCTGTGTGTGTGTCCTGGCATTTTTTCATGTAATGTCTGAGGAGGGGGTACACCATGCCACACTGTGCCACTACTCTGCTGGAACACACAGGTCACAGTGATCTTAAATCCAGTATCAATATAAGAACTACAGAAGCAACTTAAAATAAAAGAAGATAATTTATGTGAAAGTGGGGAAATGGAGAAGAGAGAGGTAGAGAGAGAGAACCTGTGAACAGACATGGTGGACAGTTACTCTGGACAAGTAGGGTGAATTTGAAAGTGAATAACTTGAATTTCTTGTCTGCAGCTCCTTTTATTGAGATCCTTGTCTTACATAGGTTCCCAGAATCTGATTGGCTCCCTGGCTTGTCTTTCATTCTAACCTTGGATTTCTTCTGGCTATGCAATCTTTTCCCTATCTTTTGGTGGAGAGTAAGATCATGGGTGCAGTCCTCAGGACAGGTACTTTAGGTTTAAGGGTTAAGTAAAGGGAAAATTTGTGATTCTCATGTTAATCACACTATCTAGGAACTTCCTAGTCCTGAGTTCTTTGCTTTTGTCTTCCTAATTGCTTGAGTCTAGCTATCTTTACCCTTATAATTGCTGGAGTCTTGCTGCAGAGGTCAAAGCTATTTTATTAATTTTTAATAAAGCTCAATGAAGCCTTCATCCTATCTTTTCCCTTCTTATGGTGCCTCCTGCCTCTACACTAATTAACAAGTCATGATTCTCTGCCCCAGCCAGTTTTGTCACATTCTAATCACCTGTCTCACTCCCTCTTGGTCAATAATGATGGCTGAGTATTTCCAGAGTCTCTGATCCTAGTTGCTCAGTATAAATGAATGCATTAAATTTGCTTTCAGAATGTATTGGGTGTCAGAGAAATCTACCCAGACAGCCTCTTTCCTAGGGCCATTTACACTTCCAGGCAGTAAAATGCTTTTCTTTCTAATAAATACATAAGATGACCAACAATACTTCTGAAAACCAAATTTCTCTGACATCCTAGAAACTGCAGAGCTTGAAGTCTGCACTTGATGTTTGAGGTTTTGATGTCAAACAGACTTTGCATCCTAATTCCATCTCTTTCCTTTTTTAACTGAGACCTGGGGAAAATTATCTACCCTGTCTAAGCTTTTGTTTAATCACCTACAAAATGTGAATGATAACATTGTATCTGTCCTCAGGACTGGTCAGAATTAGAGTACAGGGGAACTTCCAACAGGATTCTCTAGTTCCTATTGTTATATGATTGCTGGCATTTGGCTTTTTTGTTTTGTTTTGTTTTGTTTTTAAATTGTAATGATAGTCTTTGCCTCTTTTAAGGAGCTATTTTCAATTCTTTATCACTATCAAATATCAATCAGCACTCACTCCTTCCTATCATTTACTTTTTTTTTTCTTTTCTTTCTTGAGGCTAAGGATTGAACCATTCATTTACTTTTTTCTTTTCTTCAACACTTACTGGGAATTGAACCTAGGGCTTCTAAACTGCACTATATCCCTAGCTCTTATTTTTTCTTTTTTACTTTGACAAAGAGCCTTGCTCAAACACTAAATTGTCCAGGAGGGGACTTGAATTTGTGACCCTCCTGCCTTAGCTTCTCAGAGTGCTTGCATTAAAGATATGTGCCATGCCTAGCTCCATTTACTTTTCCTACCATTTGTTAAATGTGAGAAATCCTGGGTTGGGGCTGAGAGAAGGCCCATGTGTTTTCTGTGCAGAGAGGGAGGTAAATCCCAACTCATTTGGTATTGTGTTGTACCACCCCTAACTTGTGTCTGAGCAGGGCAGCGCACAAAGAAGGCCCTCAGTCAGTCCTTCCATGGCAGCAGGGAAGGCTATTGGTAGCTTTTCAGCAGATGCACATTCAGAGGAGGTGTGGAGCAAACAGTGACGCAACAAAAGGCAAAGCAGCTTGCACAATAATGGATGCTATGTGAAAGCTCAAAGTTGGTGCAGCACAAGTGTGCTGAAACACTTCAAGAACTGGTCTTTCACATTGATGAAAATCAGTAGGAGTTCATCTGAGGGTGGGCTTGGGAAAAGGAGAGATTGAAAGACCTAAGAAGAATGAAGGCAGTTTGGAAATAGATGGCTTTGACTTGTTGGGTGAAAAGAAGTAATTACTTACAACAAGCATTGTTAATTCCCTACCACTCTGTTTGTAATTCCGTACTGTCTGTACTGTTCCTTTGCTATTTTGTAAAATGTTGTCTGTCTGTTAATATTTTCCTCCTTTTATTTTTAAAATAAAAAAAAAAAGAAGGAATTACTAAGATGAGGAAAGAAAAAGAGCAGGAGGAAGAGCAATGGGGTAGCAGAGCTCCTAAGAGCCTGAACAGCATGTCTTTCTGAGCATTCACCCCTTACCAGGAGGAGCCTGTTTGTGTTACCAGGTGCAGGGGTGCTGGAGTCTCCTTGGGAGTTGGTTTCTAGGTTCTTTCTATCCTGAACAAAGAACTGTTCAAGACAAGTACAAAATGTGGCAAAGTTTTACATTTATTAAAGGTAGGAAAAGATATAGGCTCCACAGAGCAAGTTTAGACCAAGAAAACATAACAAAAAGGCTATACTTTACAGGGTGTTCAAGAGAGAACACAGTGCAAAAAGCTTATGTCAACAGTTTTTGGGGTGTCACCAACCACTCCTCAGGCTGACCTTAGGTCTAGGGCATACTATCAAAAACCTGCTCAAGTTCTTGCAAGGAGTGCATGTGCTGTTCTGTACCTGGGATTTTTGTAATTAACAGGTTGTGCCTTACTTCTCCAGCCAGTCTGCCACACCCTAGTCTCCTACCTCAGTAGATGTTTCCTCTCACCTGAGAAACATCACTCATTGAATCCCAACAACCAAGGTGATAGGTTCTATTAGCATTGCGTTTTACAACCAGGGGACTGCATATAGAAGAGGCAGTGACTTGTTAAGGCTATTGAGCCAATAAGAGAGAGAAACCAGAACTATACCTAGATCCCTCTTACCTTCCTCCATGTGGGCAGAATCCCACAAACTGCCATTCTGCCAAACTGTCCATGAAGGCTTATTCACCTTCTCTTTCCTGGGACAAAATACCTGACACCTACAGTTAAAAGGAGGAGAGATTTATTTTGGCTTAAAAGTTTTACAAGTTTTACCCTTTGTATGAAGGGATGGTAGAAGGTCCTGGGAAAAGGAAGGTTGTCACCTTGTGTTGGACAGGAAAGAAAGAGCCAAGGAAAGAGCTAGGGACAGAAATTGTTATAGCTTGTATCCAGATGTCCCTCAAAGCCTCATGCATTCATAGATGGGGCTTTCTTGAGTTGGCTGGATCTAGGGTATATGATGCTAGGATTAAGGGGGTGTGGTACTAAATTAGTCCACTGATTCTTTTAGCATAGTCCTAGGTGTGGATAATTGGAAGGCCTACCCTGGATATGTGTGGCACTACCCAAAAAGCTTGTAGCCTGGATGGAATAAAAGGGAAAGGAAGGCTTGCTGCCTCCTGCCTGCTCTACCATAGACTGTTTCTCCTCCGTGATGCCCCTTCTGCCTTGTTACCCCACCTTGGAGCCAGCTGACTATGGACTGAAACCTCTATATACTTTGAGCTGAAATAAACTTTCTTCCTTTAACTTGTTGGTTTTGGGTATTTTGTCTCAGCAACGAGGAAGTCACTAAGAGAGATGCCCTGCACTGATCAGGCCAGCAGTGACCCATCTCTTCAGAGAAGATACCATCTAACAGCAAGTCAGCTGTAGCTCCCCATAATCCGGTCACCTTCCAAACGCATGCAGCTTTGGGGGCCATTTTAGGTCTAAACCATAGCAATAGTATTAATTATAATAGGGAACTGCATCATTTAATTGAGTGACTTTGAAATAGACTATAAACTAGCTATTAAAATCCTGTGTAGGAAGGAAGTATTCTGAGATGTCCTTGGAATATTTTTAAAGAAAGAAAATACAAAAAGACACATACAATATGATTTTAAAGTGTGTGTGGGTGAGGGGCACACATCCCTACTACATATTGCGAATGAGTAGAACATCAATGAGTACAACAAAGAGAAATCCATGCCCACGCACAATTTGTATTCTAACCAGAAAAAGCAAAACCTAAAATAAAAACTGCAATAAAATAAATCCTTTTGTCTATTAGACAGTGATTTATACCCTGGAACAGAAAGCAGATAAAGGAGACTGAGCATTCTGGAAGGTAGAAAAGGGATAAAGGTGCATTGGCCACTGGGTAAGAGGACAAGATAAAACACATGAGGCATAGTTAAATTGAAATTTTAGGCAGTGGATAATTTCAATATTTAAGACATGTTTAAACCCTAAGTATGGGGGAGTATTCATTGTTTATCTAGAAATCCCAATTTAATTGGGTGCCATATAGTTTTCTGTTTGGTCAACCCCGCTTGTGGTCAGGACCTTGAGACATAAAGCTATGTGAGGAGAAACCATTCCTGCTTGGATCAAAGATAGCAAAAAAAGAAAATGTGGAGCTCTCTGGGCAATGAGATTAATAGAATTGTTTTTCTTCTAACTTTTCAGTGTTGTCTAAATACCTCACAACAGCAATGTATTAATTTTATGATAAAGAATAGATTATAATTTGGTGAGCTGGATCCTGTATATCATGATCTGATGGGAATGACATGTCACCTGTCTTCTCTTTTTTGCCTTTACTCATTCTCATAGCTTCTGGCAATTTCTCAGGCTGCCAACTGTTCCACCTACAACAACCCCTGCCCCACTGAAGGATCACCAGCCCTCAATCCACATTACCATAAATGTTTATAGATACAGCTAGCATCACTCACCCTGTACTACCATCCTTCAGAAAAGATGAGGCCCCCTTTGGCATGGCTTTGTCAACCCAGGAAGGTTACTTCCTCAACTAATCTATTTTAAACAAAAATTGCTTAGAGAAAATACATTAGAACAGATCAGAGAATGATCTGTGAAGAGTTATGATTAAATAAGCATGTACACCAGCAACATTTCAAAATTTATTTTCATGTTAATATTTGATTTTTAAGTAGGTATGGTTATCACTAACTTAATAAGTAAGTAAAATATTATAAATAGATATATGATTAGTTCATTTGTATGGAAAACAAAGTTTATATATTCAAGCAGATCTAAATACTCTTAAAATTTCAGGCAACTGAGAGCTGGGTTAACTTATACTAAGAACCCCATGGGGTCAGCTTGCTATATCCTATAAATACCACAGGATTGTTCCTTGTAGCTGTGACAATAAATGATAACTAACACATCCTGGATCTAAATGCTTTGCCAGTATTAATACATTTTACCTTTACTACAACTCCACAAGCATGGTATCATTGCTACCTCTGCCTCGGGCAGTCTGGCTCTAGAATATATATATGATTTTTATTATGAAAATTTTCAAATATATGCAAATATGCAAAGAATATGCAGATGCCCTTCAACCTAGTGTGGTATTATGTTCTGATAAACCCATTGTAAGATGAAAATTTTATAAATGGAGCATTCAGTTAATGTGCCTTACCTACCAAACACCCTGTCTTAGCAACAGCAACCCGTAAGAGATTGGTTGTTTTTCCTGTCAATCTGGAGTCTGCTGGGAACTGTGGCTCACTTCTACTACCCTGCATCGAGAAGAAAATATCATACTGCATAGTGCTAGCCCAGCAAGATCTACATGCAAAATACAGCTTCTACTGCATTGCTTTTGAACCGTGCTAAAGTCAAAAAGTTTCAGTGAAAGCATTGTAAGCCAGGGACTCTGCAGGACAGATTTCCATGTGCCCATCACCCAACTGAAATCATCTCACCTCAAAGCCCAAAGCTCATCTGTTAATCAAATGATGCTTTTTGACTCACCAAACCCAATTTTATTTAGATGTATTTTTTTTTTGTACCAGGAATTGAACTCAGAACCTTGTGCTTTCCAGGCAGGCACTTATGCCACTGAGCTATATCCCCAACCCCATTGTCTTTAGAATCTGCCTACATCCAAACCCTGGATTCTCCACTTGAGGCTGTGAGACTGTACTTGTCTCTGTGCCTCTTTGTGCCTCATCTATAAAGTGAAGTAACAGTTGTTACTTTGTGTGTTGTGGTCAGGTCATAATGGTAAGTTTTGCTCATTCTTTGAAGCATAGTAAGTCGTTGATACACATTATTATCAGGTGAATGTCTTCTTCCCACTCTAGGAGAAGCTGAAAAAGGACTACAATGCCTGGAAACCCCCAAACTAGACTGGCAAGTATTTGGCAAATGTCTGTAAAGTAAGTGAAAGGAAATATTTTGAGCCACAGCCACAAAGCTCCACCACATGGTTGATCACCTCTCACCCGAGGTATTTTTCCAGTCTGAGTTAATAGTTAGCACTACTCAAAAGCTTTTCAAACTATAAACAGTCTTTAAGAGAAATTGTATATGAATGCAAATGTCACGGTTCCCGCTGCCTACTGTTAGCAAAGCCAACGGAATAATGAATACATTAGATACATCAATGCCAGGCATTTGGGTTCCAACAATTTTGCTTTGATGTCTCCAGAGGCCACAGAATTATTTCTAGGTGGACTGGAATTGCTTTGTTTATGCGAAGCCTAACGGAGGGCTGAATTCTTCCTGTGCTAACCCCTAGGCCACTGGCACCAAATGGAATTTGAAGCGGAGAGTAGGAGTAAAATGACTAATAAGATTAATGTTGCATTTTCTGTATGTGAGCAGCTGCCTTTGGCTCAGCTGGGTTCATGTCATACCTTTGCTCTTTTCAAGCTAGAGTAGGTCACGTCTCATCTTGGAATCACTGCCTCCTTCTCTGTAAAAGGGAGATGCACACAGCAATCATAAGACTCATTATGAGGCAGAATGGGCTATTAGAAGTTTCCTTCCCCTCTATAGAGCATTACCATGTTAACTTCCATTTCCACCTGTCTTCCTTCTAGTAGAGTTTAATGTATTCTCATTTTCCAGACAAGAAAACTGAAGCTCAGAGGCATTAGGAGACTTATTCAGTATCACACAGCTTTGTTAGAGGACTAAGTTTTAAGTTCCATGTTCCAGCAGACCATTGGATACCTATGTGTTTGGGTGACATTTACTTAAATGTGTGTAGAGGGAAGGAAATTTATCCTTCTGGGGCCTGTGTGTGGAGTCTGGATGCCTGCAATGCCAGAGAAAGTGGATTCTCTTGATTATATCATACAGTAAGCAGAAGATTTTCTTTAACTACCATGTTGAGCTATTGCTAGCAATTTAAGATGTTTATGTGAGTCCCAGGCGGCCGATCATCTGGGTGGCAGGTGCAGTTAGACACAGGGAATAAGAAGGGAGTTTATTTATAAAGGGCCAGATGAACTTGTCAGTCAGTCCAAGAAATGTAACTGTGAAGGAACAGGAAATTAATGATTGTGCCCCTTGGCATAGACAGGCACTCGGTACTGAGGGTATGATTTGCTGGCTGTCAGCACATTTCTTGCTCCCCCTGCCTGCTTGCCAGTTATTTCTGTCAATAGAAACTCCGTTCAATATCTCAGAAATGTTGATCAATAAACTCAGCACTTGCTGGCTGAAATGAGCTTTTAGAATTATTTGGAAAAGGAGGAGGAAAGAATTAGATGCCTTTCCCTTTGCCTTCTGTCCCTCCCTCTCTCTGTCTGTCCCTCCCTCCCTTCCTCCCTTTCTCCCCTCCTTTGTTTCATACCCATTTATTATATCAGCCACATATCAGAGCCTGCCCTGATCCCTGAGGATGGACAGATAAATGCCAAATGAGCTTTTTGGATAAACAGCATCCTCCTGTGTCATAGGATGTGTCTCAGTGCCGATGGATCGGGGAACCAAGCAAGGGGACAGACCCTTGACAGTTTAGCCTGGGTGAGTGAAGAGTTGGACCCCCAAAAATGAATAGAGGTCTACCTAGTAGCTATAGGAGAGGAAGGTGAAGGCTGTGGGAAGACTATATACAGAAAGAGAGAGCAATCAGAGAGAGAGAGAGAGAGAGAGAGAGAGGGAGAGAGAGAGAGACAGAGATAGAGATAGAGATAGAGACAGAAAGAGAAGAAATGGCACATTCCCCCTTTTTTATTTTCTTTTGCTGCCCCTCCTTGCTCAGAAATGAGCCCCCTAATGGATTTTTTTTTTTTTTTTTTTTTTTTTTTTTTCTTTTTCTGTTTTTGGTTCCAGGAATTAAACTCAGGACGTTGCATTTGTGAGTCAGGCACTTGTGCTGCTGAGCTATATCCCTGGGCTCCTCTGGTGTGTTTTAATGCTGTTACCTTGAGCAACAGACAAACAAATCCTATGAATAACATAATAGGTGCTTCCATATCAGATGGAAAGAATTTACTGAGCACTGTGCCACTAGAACCACTGGGCCTCCAAGAGCCACGTGTTGTAACTACTTCTATCAACCCTGTTGTATCCAAGATGCCTGTGCATAGTAGGCTCTTAACAAATACGGTTATTTTAGAATGTGGGTCTGACACGTATCTGTGTGTTACTGTTCGTCTCATGCCCTGTCAAAGACAAAGAAGTTGACATGTGTTCTGTTACCTCTAGGTGGTAGTCAGAATTATCTTTTAAAATGTAAAGCAGATCATTTCACTACTTGCTTAAAAGCCCCCAGGATCTTTGTTTTACACATGAAGTAAAACTCAGAGTCCTTCCTGTTACTTCTGAGACTCTTTGTGATGTGACCCCACTGCTCTTGGATAGACCAAGCCCTCTCTTGCCTCTGGGCCTTTGCACCTACCACGTCTCCTGCTGTGTCAGCCTTTCTGTCCCCACTGCTTTCCTCCTGCATCTGCTCAGAAGCCACATCCCCAGGGGTCCGTTCCCACCATCCAACCCAGAGTACCTCGCTGGCACTCAACAGTCATTGAACTTGTCATGTAAGTTTATTTATGTGCTTTTCAAAATTTAATCTATTCAGTAGCCTTATGAATTAAGCATAATGTCCCCATATTCAGCTAAGGATTTTAGAACATAATTAACAATAACAACATCAACAGCAGCAATTTACTAAGCACTTGCTCTATGCCAAATGCTGTGCTAATCACCCGATGCTCATTAATCCCCTTGATTTTCTCTAAAGCCCTCCACCTTGATGAGATTATCAGGGGGCCTTCCCAGACCACCATACTACCCCCCCACACCGGCACCCAGCTCTCCTTGATCCTCCTGTCATGCTGTGTGTTTAACCCTTACACAGTTTAACTCTTCATTCTTCCTCATGTTTCATAGCTGCCACCTTCCAGTGACTAGGGAAAGAACCCTCTTATATTTCACTGGCTTTGCTCTACCTAGAACAGTGGCAGACATGCAACAGAGGCTCAGGAAATACCTTTTCTTCTTCAGTTGATGAAATACCAAATTCTTTCCCTACTGAAAGGAGGAAGAAAAAGAAGCAACATGAATAATACCACGCTGCACATGCATTTTGTCCACACACTGACACTGCCTCCTCCTCCACACTTTTCCCCAACCTCCAAGCAGGTCAACAGTGGCCTTGTCTACACCAAGAACATCACAGCCACACCGGGGTATATAACTGCATCTCAGCACATTCCTGCGTCTGGCCTTTGTACCTGCTGTACACACTTGTTTATTGCAGATCTCTCTGGCAGGGTCTGTGACCAGGACTGGCCTTTTCCTGCTGTATGATAATATACATCCTCAGAGACCCTTAGGAAGTAGAGACCAGGGGATAAGCCCAGCTGTCTTGGTTACTTTCTTTCTCGCTGCTGGGACAAAATACCTGACACCCAAAATTAAGGAA